>NC_141900.1:27666856-27820375 GCF_057802395.1 Ceratotherium simum simum
TTTCTAGAAAATGTTTTCCTTGGTAGAGAGAGAGGACTCACAGGAACATAGACAGTTACTGAGCATTTTACAGAAATAATTATGCTGCTGGAGACTATAGTATCAAGAGTTTTATCTTTAGATAAAGGAATTGATATCTGAAAGACTATTATTTTTCCAAAATCACATTGCAAGTTAGTGGCAAAGCCAAAATTTGAAACAGATTTGAATAACTCCAAGCCCACTGTTTCCTAACTATACCACAGCTGTGGGCAAATATAATTAGACATAAAAAAGTGCTGTTCAAACAAATTTTCATTTCTCTTCAGTGAAATTGACAGAGAAAATTAGAGTAAAAATAGATATGTCAATAATACAAGTAATTGTTTTTTAATAAAACAATTTACATTTAGGCTACTGTCTGTTATGCATTGTACTACGCTACAATTTTCTTAGTAATGCACTAGCCATAGTTCTTGTCCCCAGGAAGTTTACATTTTAGTGGTGAAAAAAAGTGGAGAAGGGAAAATTATACAGTGAGTACTTATTTGAATAGGGATATATACTGAGCATTACAGGACTACATAAAACAGACAACAAATCCAAGATTGGTGGATCAAAGTCAAGAAAAAATGGGGGAGAGAGGGAGATATTTCTAGACAGAGATTATCAAAAGATCTGAAGATGAAGGAAAGAATATCGTCTTATGGAAATGCCAAATACTTTACTCTGTTTTGGGCTTAGAATTTCAGGAGAATGGGAATAGCTGCTGGGGAGATGTTGCAATAGAAAATTTGGAAAGGTACGATGGAGTCAGATCGTGAAGGGCCTGGTGTACCATTGACGCCAAATGGAGAGTCACTGAAGACTTCTAAATAAAGAAATGAAATGGAGGGAAGTTTATGGAGCAAATCTTTGTAGACTATACATTACCTGTAAATTTCAGTGACTTGCAACGCTTACACATTTCTTTTGTAGTTGAGAAATTAATACAGTAAATCCTCACCTTAATGCAAAGAAAGGGGTGTCAAAAATTTTAATAAAATGCAGCTGAAGTTTAGAGAGGTTAACGAAATCTGTAAGTTCAAAAACTCACTTGTAACAGCTGCAATTTGGCACCAGCTGGTGGTAGTAATCAACCCTAGCTTAAATATCACTGAGGATGATTCTGGGTGCTCTGTATGGCTAGAATTTTTAGAATCTTGGCAGCAATTCCAGGAATCTCCCAAAAGTTTAGCAATGATTTCATCAGCTCAATCCCAGGATATTGAGGCACAGATTGGTCTTGAAAATATGGAGCCCCACCATCCATCTCCCCATTTCCTAAGTGAAAGTTACCTGTCCTTTCCCAATTCTCTCTCCATTCCTGAGAGGCAGACAAAAAAGAAAGAAAGAAATTTACCCACCCCCATTTAGATCTAAATTTGCATTATCCCGGGACATATCATCATGATGTTTTTGTTTAGGGGGTTCTACTGTACTATCATGTGACCTTGGCTTTAATAGAAATAATAGAAAGTGAGGTCAAGAAGATTATTAGAAAATATTAAAAATGAAACAAACATTATTGTCTAGGTAATTAATGGATAAATATTTTGCCTCTTCTATTTTTCAAGAAACAAAAGGTGGGAGTTATCACCCAGGATAAGCAACAATTTAAAGCCTATGTTTATTATTTTCTACTCTGCTGTGTCATACTGCTCTCACCACAGGCATTTCTATGTATGCGTAAATAAAAAGAGTGAAGCAACATAAATTTGCCTGGCTCTTTTCTATTAAATTGGTTTCCCACAATTTGGGGGTAAATCAATTTTGCAGTGTGGCTTCTTTTTGTCTATCTTGACGATGAGAATAGATTGACAAGAGTCTTAAAGCAGTAGAAAAAATTGTTTCCCTACATAGCAGATGTGTAGCAAAAACATATTAAAATATGCAAGCTCTTGATTCCAAAAGGGAAATTCAACCAAAGGTGGAAACTAAAAAAGACTAAAGCCAGCTGGAGCCTAAAATCATTATGGTGATCTATTAAATTCATTCATTTATTCATTAACACAGAACGCCACTCTCTCACTTTTCATTCCTAAAAAGTCAGCTCTTTCATATCCAGAGCCTATACCAAATTATAATTTAGAAGAGTGTTTATCTTTATACGTTGTAACCAAAATAAATATAGAATTTTTTCACAGTTCACGTATTCACAATTGTCTGTGTTGCAATCAACAGATGTGACGCAATTCCATGAAATGAATAGGATAGATGGAATAATTAAATATATAATGGCAGTGCTTATTAATTTAATTCATATAAACATGAAATTTTAAATATTACAACTTTGAAAGCAACATTTCAAAATATGATTTCAGCAAAGTGATTTTTTAAAAAATATATAAAAATAAAGCTAAATTAGGAGAATTTAATTAGCTTGAATGATACTCAATAACATTCAGCTTCACTAAAAAAACTTTCACCTTCTAATTTAGTTTCTCTGTGAAGATGAAGCTAAAAAAGGCTCTTCAAATGTTTTATTTACTGGCCAATTTCTAGATGTCTGTACTCAGCCTGCACAGTAACAAGCTGATGCTAATAAGCCATACATAAAGATCCTACTTATTAAAATACAAATTAGGCACCCCTTATGTTTATACACGTGTAAGTACAATTAATATCACAAGCTTAGTTGGAAACAAAATTGCTTTAGTTAACCAACCATTGCAAGCAATCAAATGAGTTTTCAAATGCAATTGGAAAAGATCTCTTTGGTAGAAACAATAGCAATTTTTTCATGCAGAGCAATTATTTCCAAGCTCTTTTTTCCTCTCCCACCTGCCCTTAATAAAATAATTTGTCCATCAGAAGTGACATGAAATGTCACCTTTAACACCCATAAGTTGCATAGAGACCTGAAAGGCAGCTGGTAGATACAGCTTATTTACAAATATTGGTTTGAACTTGTAAATGCATGACTGCATAAATCTTAATCCATTTAGAGTGTATGCCCTTTCTTCCCTCAGTTGTACATCCAATTGGGAATTGAGTGGAGCTGAGGGAGAGTGTGAATTACATGAGCCCTTTCTTGTTGCCAGCATTGTAGTGCTTTGCCTTTTGTTCTTGTTGTTGATGCGATTTCTCTACATTACACAGTAGAGAATGTTAATCAACATTTTGCCTAGGTAATATTGATGAAACTTGCCTATTTATACTTGAGGGAAGAATCAGAATATTATATTTCTTTTTGAAATGTTAATGTACCTTTTAGCAAATTATTTCTGCCTTCTAAATCATCCTAGTGTTAAATTATTAAAGGGTGGTATTAAAGAACTATTGCACTGATGCAAACAGTTAAATACCTTAAAAGATAAAAGGATTATAAAGTTTAAAAGGAGGACACCTTTTGGAATATGGTAGCATTTGATTTCAAATTAAACATTTTTAAATGGTTGGTTAAAATACTGATAAAATTTGCAATTGTTTTGTATGGTCTCACAAAATAAGGAGACATTTAGTGTTAATGATTTCTAATTTCCAACCATGATTTGAGTTTGATTTGTATTACTGCCTTGAAGGATTTGTTTGACTTTGCTATATATATATGAACTGAAGCATCATCTAGTTTATCAGAGAAAAGAAGGAAAAAGTGAGAAAGTGTTTCTTATTTTTGCACTATTTACTTACTTGAGTCTGAAGGTTAGGCAATCTCCAACCAGATTCTATTCTTCAAACATAAAATTGCCACTATCTCAACGTTCTATCACCTTACAGCATTTCAAAGGAAAGAGCTACTGTAAAGACTTTATGTATGGCTGACATGGTAAAATATGGAAAATATCAATTCTCAGTGTACAAACTGTGACAGATATTGTGCCCTGTGAACATCACTCACAGTCCTTCAAGGGTAGTCAAGAAATGAGTGGACAGGGCTCTAATGTAACCTAATTTGTTTTCCCTTTAACAGTCTCTTTTGATAACAATCAATATGTTCATAGGTCCTAAATAAATTGTGAGGTAATCTAGGGGGAAATTAAGAACAGAATTTGTTCAAGAATTCTCCCACATAGTGACCACTATTTGCTAAGAACTCCTAACACTTACTGGGTAAACCATTTATTTTCTATTTAACCATGTAAGATTTAGTAGTAGCTTTTGTGTCACTGTGAGACTGATCTGTCCATTTGCATCACTTTCCTAGCAGTGCTTCTGTTTGAATACAGGCACTGAGAGAGTGGACAACAGGGGTTACATTTCAACGTAAATTTTTTCATATTTTGAAATCTGACAGATAAGAATACAGCTTAAAATTGTTGGTTCATCATAATTTAATCGGTTTCTTTTTTTTTCTTTCTTAGCAATACATAAATGATAAGGTGTCTTACATTGAGGCTGGCTTGGATTCAATAAAATATGCTAATAGCTACATGCATTGTGGGCTTTTGTGTCATGTACAATGACAATCTCCATTACTTCTGGAAGGAGAAATAAATCATTTGCCAAAATGTTAATTTAGTGTTAATGAGCCCAATATCAAAAAGTTTACAATATATCTGGGAAAGGAAATAAAATCTAGAAAGCAATAACATAATAATTAAATAAAACAACGCCAATGATATAAAAGGCATTACTACATCCCTACTTGTCAAGGTTAAAACTGAAAAAGACATACAACTAATAAATGACTACCTGAGATATCACTAAATTTATTTAATGCAAAGAAAAGCTTCTCTGAACAGCAATGAAATCTATATATTACAGAAGCTGATTTGTGTGAACTTAACAATTTTTTGAGTTTAAACTAAAATAGCACTAATTGCTATACCAATACAAGGCAGAAGATATGATGTAGCTTTACATCTATTATGACTTTACACTGCTTTTATTATGCCACCTCTAAGTTAGAGGGAAAAGAGTAATTTCCATTTAATATTAGCCAAAAGGATATTAATTAGCACAAATTAGTTTGGCTGCTTTTTGTCTATTTAAGAAACAAAAACATTCCAGTTTACATTCCTTTCATCTAAAAACAACTAACTACATTGTAAATCCTTTCATTGGATGAGCCTACAATTTGTCTTCAATAGCCAAGAAGCTTGTGTTTTTAACTTAATCACTGATTTTTCTTTATATATTATGGATGACCAATTGATCTTTCTTAACCTACCTATGACAAACAGTTGTGGACCAAGCCAGTACTTATTTACATGACATCAACAACTCAGGCAATATGATCAATTTAGTGAAAGAATCAAACAAACTGACGGTAGTCAAATAGAGTCTCTAGTATATAGACTGTTTGTTTAGGAAATATAAATTAAGTAGAAAAGATGGTAAAAATAAATAACATCAGAAATGTCAAGCATGGAAGACTATCCAACCATTATCATATAAGTGAATGAAATATCATTTAACGTATTTTCCTTTGATGTACAATCTAATCATAAAAACACAAAATAAAAGTGCTAATTTCTAACCCTCAGTTTAGTGTTCTATTGAGGCACAACTTTCTTACCTTCAAATCTGAGATTTTTGTTTTGCAAACATTCCAAGACAGTCGAACAGCACAACCAAGGTGTCACTCATACTCTACTCCTATTTTAAATGAGCGGGGTGAGGTGGAGTTTAGCATCCCCAAAATGAATGGTCTAAAATTTTCTTGTGATCAGAAACCAAAGAAATTTTCGCTATATAACATGAAATACTTCCAATATGTAACAGAAGTATTTTAACTAACTATTAAGGATATACTTCTTCACTGTGCCTCTTTGTTGTAAGAAGATAGATAGACAGACAGATAGATAGAACTCCTCACGAGGAGGATTTCTGCTGTTTGTATAATTAACCCAATGACTCTGGGAGCACAAAACAAGTTTATCAAAAAATACACGCAAAAGCTAGTATCAGCTGGCATTTCTAAAAGTAGGCCAGAGTAGATGAAAGATTACTTTTAGCTAAAGTGGAGCAAATTAAATTTTAAGAGGTTTAATACGTTTATTCTCACTTTAATCACATAGCCAACCATCAAGGTGATTATAATAAGCATACTGCTTCTTACAAACTAAAAGTTGTTAAATGCAACTTGTTTTTCAACTAGTATATTCATAATATCTACAAAGATTATTCAGATATTATAATTTGACTACTTTTAATGTAATTAATTTTACACATATCTTTGAGTATGGGAGAACATTTCAAGGGACTTTATTTTTTAATATGGAACATAAGCAAGAACACTTTGACTAACTTCATTGGCCCTAATTACCCAAAAGCAATTTTTTTTAAAGCAACCAAGTATAGCTGTTTCTTAGTCCCATAACACCATTAGATTCCATCACTAAAAAATATTTTAATGTGCTTATAATTCTCCAAACACAAAATGTCAATCTACTTAAATCAAGCAGTTAAAAAGGTTCCTTACTGCAAAATCCTCCCTCCACTGGTGGGCTGCTTGAACTTTCTCTGCTTCCAAAGCCAGGCGCTGAAAAGGAAACAATACACCTTAGAATTCAAATGACCACATGAATCTGTAATTGTTATATAAAAGACTTGGGTTTTCAAATCAATTATGAGGACACAAAAAGCAGAAGAAACTCTTTATTTATGATTCATAAATTCTAATCATTTAGTAATCTAACCTACTAAAACTGATCTATGTGTATTTACTCTTTAGTAATAGGAATAACATACTATTCTTGAATACCATTAAGTTTACCACCTCTGCCATCATCAGCAGGAGTGTCCTCCATGAGTGCTTTCCTTCAATGACTAACATTTCAGTTTTTAGAAAAAGCTTTAATCAGTAGAGTATATAAATCTTGGAAGAATCGTGTTGTTAGCAAGTACATTTAAAGCATATATTTCTATATAAGTAGAAGGAAATGACATTAAGAAATCAATGAACATGTGCTAAGCACTATACTAGGCACCTTCTTAATAGCATAATTAGTTTTTTACCAAAGGTCACATAATGTATTAATTTCCTCCTTGCTGAAGTACATTCTTAATAGTAGTCTTTTCAGAGATAATCTATTAGTAGCAAACAGTCACAATCCACACATCTCAAAATGGCTTTACTTCACTTTGACTCTTGTATGCTCAAGTAGTTAAAGAATTCTAGGTTGGCTTATTTTCCTTTAGCACTCCTAAAATGTTATTCCATTAGGTTCAGTTAGAGATAAAATGTATATTGACAGTCTGCTAATCACTTTTTGTAAGTAAATTATTTTTTTCCTCCTCTAAGAGTTTTTAGATTTTTCTCTTTCCAGTGTCATCATTATGTTGTCTCTCTAATTAATAAGCTCTTAAAGGAGACAGTAACATTTAGCGATTAAGAACACAGATCTGAAACCACTGGCTGGGTTTACATATCAACCTCGCTGCACACCAGCTGTGCAAACTTGGGAAAAGTTAAGTCTCTTTTCCTGTTTTCTCAAGTGAATAGTGTAAAAATATGCATCATGGATTGTTGAAAGGATTAAATGAATTATTATATATAAAGTGCTTAGAACAGTGCCTGGCAAACAGTAAGTAATATATGTGTCAGCTCTCTAACTTTGAAGAGTAATTATGACTCCATTTGCACTCTGTGTCTCTCTGAGAAAACAGCTCAGTGCTGAGTTCATCTGTGGCCTGCCCCCTGACACAGCCAGAACACAGTGGCAGAAAGAGGACAAGAATAACAGCAAATACAATAAATGTAAAAGTATTAAACTCGTTTATTAAGAGACAGATATGATCAAAGTATAAATTTCATAGTGGTTTATTGGTTCATGTTTTTGATCTTTCACACTGAACTATACTTCCATTGTGCTCTTTCTATCGAAGTTCAGACTACGTTGGATAAATGAAAAATCCCTTTAACTCAGTTTTTACATTAGTGTATTGGCTTCTATTCCCTGTTATTTAATATGATAATTTGCTCATTTTTCTAAACTATTACGTAGGTATTATCAATGACTACAAAATATTGCCTAATGGGATATCTCAACTAAAGAATCCCTAGCTGAATTTAAAGGAAAATGCTCCAGTGTGCTTAAATGACAATGGTTTCGGTTTATCAGCTACTAGGGAGACACGGAGCATAAGTGGAGCTAGTAAATGTTAGAAATTGTACCAGAGAGAGTGACCTAAACAAGGTTCTCTATTTCTATAAAAACAAGAAACTAAACAGAGCAAAATTAAGGGAAAAAGGTATACATTTCACTTATACTGCATCACATACTTTTGGAAACTCAAATCCCGCGTGAAAATGTAGTCAAAAAGTAAATAAAATGGCAAATGAAATGGAAATGGAAGCAATTTCTTTACAGGAAAACTTCAGTGTGGAAAGATAAAGAAAGAAAAGACAGAATGAGAGAACAAACACAAAGGCATATTCTTGACAAAAATCAAGAATGTAAGTCTTCCCTCATTTCTAACAGGCAATATAAGAACAGCTAAACATTCATACGTATGGGGCAAATAAACCTAAGTATTTTGTGAATTTAAACAAAATACTGGATAAAATATAAATAAGTAAAAGTTTTTAGATTAAGAAATGTTAGAACTCTAAACTGTCTTTAAGTCTTGGGGAGAGATTTTAAGATTTTTCCTTGCACAAAGCACAGAAAGAATGTGACACCCCAACAAACAAAACACATCAGGAGACATTCACCCACAGGGTCATACATGGTTTTCAAAGGACCCGCTCTAAAGTCACCAGGCTGTTTCCTACTCTGGACAGCATGAGAAAGACCTCCAACTTAACTGATCTGACCAAGAGTCACGTGGCTTATGATATAAACATAATTCATATTTAATAAGCCATAATAACAGTAATCATAACAGTTAATTATTTCTAGAAAAAAATTGAAGAGGGATAAACAATAGTAACAAACTATAAGATAATTCTAGGGGGAGGAAAGTTCAAATCAGCTTTATTTCTAATATATATTTTTAAACACTAATTTTATAAGGTAAATGCCATTTATTGCAAGATTCTGAAATAGTTTGAGAAACCTAAAGACATGTAGTTATGTATAAGAGAAAAAAAACATGTACTTCAAAAGGCTGGTTTGAAGCTCGAAAGTTGCTAATTTTATATCCCAAGAGTAGAAATCCAGAAATACATAATCAGGAAAATGCACTACTATTATCTTCTTTGTTCATGAAGAAATTAATAAAATATTTTTTTACCTAGCAAATTTCACGATAAAGCATAATACTGAACCTTAGATACTTAGAGAGTCTATCTTGGGGACTAACACAAGTAGTTTCTGATGGTGCTCTTGCTTGTGGCAAAAGATCAGCTAGTCATGACTTATTAAAAACTAACACGTCTTCTGGATACTTCAAGTCCCGAATTAACTGCTATTCTGGTCAAATGACATTTTATTTGTAAAGCCAATAATCTACCATTAAATGCCACAGGCAAACTGTGTTGAGACTGATAAAATTCCTACCTAATAAAACGTGAATATTTGCTCCATAGAGGATCCTTGTTTCCATAGTTGGCTATATAAGTTATCCTGTGACAATAACTCACTTCAGAAAAAAGAAAATGTATTTTTTCTCATTTAATATATAGAATAGTTTAATACATTATCAAACATTAAAACTAGATCAAGCACCAGATAGAAACAAAAAACCCAGCTCAGCATAAATACCTATGAGAGAAAATTGAAACACTTCTGCCCATATTAAGATAAGCCAGAAAGATTCATTAAATGGTTTTATCATGAATGAAACAGCACATGTGTATACAAAAATCCTTTGGGTATGGAAATGATAAGTATATATACAATGTCACAGGTGTATTAATACTATATACATCCCTACCTACCTAGTGGCTTGAGCATTTAAAATAGAAAATCACTTTAAAGACTATTTTAAGGACTCACAAGTCTAACAAAATGGACTTGAACCTAAGCCTTCTGACTCCAAAGCTTATGCCCATTCCACAAGACCAATCTTTATTCTCCTTCAAACCCATCAAAAGTGTTTCCATCACCAGTTATTCACAGAATATATGAAAGGAATAATAGCATTAAAACCAAAAACATTGGTAAAAAAACTACTTCAGGTTAATGGAAAATTTCTCAGCAAATTTTTAGAAACTGCTAAAGATAAAACATAAAAACAGAACAAAAAAATCATGTCAGTTTGGGAACTGTCTTTGTGCAGGTCTTGCGCTCAAATCCTGAGAGAATATTGCTAATCAGAGAAAAAGCTTTTCATAAACAGTGATCTGCAAGCAAAAAAAAAAAAGAAATAGAGAATGGGAGAAGTTTTATCAGATCAAAGAAAGATCAGCTCCCTTGAAGGCCTATTCATTCTCAACCTTCACTTTTTGTCGTACCTTTATCTCTTCCACTAGCATTGAATTCTGTCCGGTGATATGAAAGTCTAATAAAAGCAGTATAATTATACAGTGTATAAAGAAATAATTCTATCATTCTCCTTAACAATACCTAAATATATTTTCTCAAATAGACTATTTTCCAAACCTGTAAATAATTTGCTTCCTAGACTGTAAGTTAATTGCAGATAAGATAAAAGAAGTTTTCTGAAATATTTAATTATAAAGAATCTTAACAGCTTTGAAAGGAAAACTTCAGGGACCATATGACTGTTCAGTTAGACTCTAATAACATTGATACTCATGTGAATAACAAGAATTGACTTAGAAACATCATTCAAAGAAACATATCTAATTCAAAACAACTTTTTTGGCTAGCATATGTCAAGATTTTTCTGTCTAATAAGGAGGTAATAATATCCACAATAGACTAATCCAAGTAAAATATGCATGTGTTATGTGATTCATGTTCAAATAGTCAACACGCAATAAGGATAAGCAAATTATTATATTATGCCTATGTTGACAATTTTTTTTATCACTCTAACGAGTTTTGCTTATCTTCATCAGTTTTTAACATATCAAAGGAATCAGAATAATTACTTGCATGATCTAACAATACCTATTGAAAATAGCAGACAGGTGAATGAACAGACTTCTATGTTTTGAAGAAAAGCGTACAGGTACAATCAATTACTTTGGAGCTACAGTATAATGAGCATGCACTTTTGAATCAGACAGATCTGGTTTCCAATTCTGGTGCCGCTATTCACTAACTATGGGATGTTAAGCAATGGACTTCACATTTTTCAGCATCTACGAATAATATTTACCTTATGTATTTTCTATTTGATATGATAAATATCTAGCACATTATAAACAATAAAGTTTTGCTTCCATTTGAATCTTACAAACATAAGTTCATAGAAGAGACTGTGTTATAACTATAATCACTGATCACCACTTTAACATGTACATACACAAATGAAATAAACGAAAACATCTTAATGGTCCCTAAATTTTCACTGTATTTTGCCCTACAGAAAAGCTCTTGTCTGTGGAACCATATGGTGGTCCAAAAGCATATGCAATTCAGGGAGTATAACAGTTTAATATAATAGTCAATAAAATGAGTTCAATTATATTTTATTTTTCCCATACATGGAATGAGAAATTAGAGCAGATCATTATGTTCTGCTTTCTCATCTTATTTTCTGAAATATTAAAAAAAGATAGTGTGGTGTGACGTTTCTTTTGCTGATAGGGAGTAGTGAAGACCTCAAGAGACAAGACAATACCATACCTCCGTGAATATAATAGTACAATATTCAATCTAAAAGGTAAAAATACTCTTCTCTTTCCAATAAACCTAACCAAATAATGAGAAACAATGCACAATGTTAATTTAATTCACATAAAACAATGCATTAACAATGTTTATTTAAATTCACATAAATATATCTGCCCAGCAGAATTCTATCAAAGCCTTCTAGCAAGTTGTTATATCCTAGTGAACAAGGACATTATTATGAAAATCTTAATCTGTAGAGAAATTGCTTTATATGTTTTTTCCAAATCACATCTGTTGTAATTACATATTGTTTAAAACATTTCTACAAAGAAACAATATTGGTGCTTTGAAAAAGATCTATTGGCTAAAGAAGCCAGGTTGGAAACTGAGATTTGAGGTTAAAAAGTTATAGGAACAGGCTAACCGGGAGAGTTAACTTTGGCACATTTCAACACCTGATAACTGTGAACACTAGGTAAATACACAACCTGACTAGGAGGAAAAGTATCTTTAGGATAACAAGTATAGCGTGTGTTTACTTTAATTCGATAAATATTTCCTAAGCACTTATTATGTGAAAGTGTTTAGGAAATAAAAATATAGGACACAGTTCTTGCTTCTAAAGGGAACTTATATACATTCATATACCATATACTATGTAACGCACACACACAAACACACAAATAATATCACATGGTCAGTGTTTGACAGATGCTTTCTTAGTGGTTACAATATATAAGCTTTGTTCATTTTCGTTTATTTCCGTGGAATTTGCCACATGGAGAATAAATCTTTAAAAGTACTGCTTTTATTGAGAATGGAAATATCTCAAATTAAAGGACAGGAAGGATTCTAAAAAGAGTGAGTAATGCTAGCCAATGAGTTTTTACCCACAGGTCTTTTTATTTGCTTGATTTGAGGGGAGATTAAAAATACTGAAAAGCATAGAAAAAATAGTCGGGAACCCATTACCCAGAATTCATCTTTATCTTTTTTTATATTTGCTTTATAATTTCTCATGTACAGAATGAAACATTACAAACAAAACTGAAGTTCACCTTATTCACCTCCCTTGACCAATTTCCTTACCCAGAACAATCACTATTATGAATTCGTCTGTACCCTTTGGCATTATTTGGCACGTATTTTTTTATTTAGGTAAATGTTATCCGATGTTGATATTGTTGATTCTTCTTTCTAATGGGTTGCATGCAGGTTGAATGTCAAAGAGAAACTCTAGCTTCACGGGGGGGAAATGATTTGTCTAAGGAGAAACCCATCACTCTTGCAAGTGATGGTTCAGATTGGACAAGAAAATCAATTAAGGTCAATGAATTTTGAGAAATGGTTTGTTGAGGGTTTTGGAAAGTAAAGATAATGCCTGGAGGAGGGAAGAACCCTCAGGGAAACAAAGCTGGAGCCATCTCTAAGACCCTTTTTTAGCACCAAAATTCTATACATTTATTGCATCTTTATCATCAGAACATAAAAGAGGCCTTATTTGTAAACACAGTCCTAAATATTCCTTCTCTCCATCAAAAGACCATCATTCTTTCTGCACAGGTATTACTCGTGCAATTTGAAAGATGCTAAATCAACCCTTACGCAAGGTGACTTATCTCAAGACATGTCAGTCCCCTCTCACTATGGTGCTGCAGTTTAGCAAACCCAATCTTACAAAGATGACTAAATGCTGTTTTTAGGCTTTACTTATGCTTGCCTAAAATATGCTTTTGCAGACTTTCTGCTTTTGTTTAATGACATGAAACATAAGCACATAATTATAATAATTATCATTCTTTTTTACAAATTCACTTTTGTTTTTCTAGCAGATCAAACCCAAATTGATTTCAAGGCACAAAAAATATTTTTTAATATAATCGTATTTTAATTTAGAAAAATATATTCCAATGACTTGAGAAATTCTACCAAACCCTGATAAAATAACTTAGCACCAGTCCATCTATTTGAGTTTATGGAGGAGAAAAAAAGGAGTTCAGCTTCTGACTATTGTTTCTTAAGGGAAACAGAATAAGCAACATAATACGTAACTTTTAATATATAGTTTAATTAAAATTATTTGTAAATAGAATGACCAAGTAGAAATAAACTGTGTAGTCTTGTTATTTATGTCTATTCAATTATTTTAACACTTCTGTAAATACTGGAATTATGACATAAGAAGGGAATTATCAAAATTAATAGTAAAACATTAATTTGTGGTTATAGTAAGCCAAATCACATATAAATCTTACACTGTATAAGGTATAATGTAAGGCTACAAATTAATTCTTTTTGATAGCCTATCATTTTCCTACAATTGATTTCATTTCAAGTTGTGTGAAATAAAAATTTTGTAATATGAACACTTTTTTTCTTTCCAATGCAAGCTTTAAGGGAAGATAATATATGCAAAACATATAAATAACAGTTGCTGAAATCAAGCCAGCCATCATTTATTCTTCTATTTGCGGCCCAGTGAAAAATAAACCTTTTGGAACATGGCTTCTGGATCATGCTGTATAGATTTCAGCCTAGATCTGCCATATTCAGGAAATGCTTTTGAAATTAACCACAAAGTATTAAGTCTAATCTTCAGAGATGTAGTTAGCTCCAAATAAATTGGCAGACTCTTGGAATACAGAAGCCAGGGTAAAGGAGATGTCATCTGGTAAAAACAGCACAACTCCTTTTAGCAGTGGTGAAAATAAATAATACACAACTGGTAACTATCATTACCTTTTTATGGCTCCACAGCACAACACAATAAAATAAAAAATTGTTCAACTGAATATAACTTCCACATCAGCTCTACACTTTGACACCTGCAAAGAATCACCAGAAAAGCTTGTTCAACAGACCTGGACATCATACAAACCCACTCAACCCTACCGCTATCCAAAGATTCTGATTCTATAACTGGTGTCATTCCCAGAAATCTATGTGTTTAATACAGTCCACCTCGTCCTTGGACTAAATCTTGAAAAAACTCTTCTGGAGGGTAACATTTTAGCTGTATTAGACATATGGATTTAATTACTCTTTGAGAAACACTGTTTTAAATAGAAGCACAAGTTGATGGAAGTCAATAAAAACGTGTTGCCCTTCACTAGTGCCAAATCCTTAAGCTATCATGATATCCAGCATACTACACTCAATTCTCTCTCTCTCTCTCTCCTCTCTCTTCTTTCTTTCTCTCTCTCTCAATAAACCACTATATATGAGTTTATTAGGCACAGGAAGTAGTTCTTGAATGTCTGTACACCTCCAATATCTCATACAGTGTGTGGCAGAGAGGTTTAGGTTCACTAAATCATCATCATTCATTATCATGACACTTTGAGAGGCCACAAAATTTGTCGTCTTACATGACAAGCATATTGCTAGATTAATACATCACCACCTAATTCTTAAAAATTGCTGAATTAATTTATCACCACCTGATCCTTAAAAATTAGTAGAATTTGGCTGCGGAGGTAGCAGGGATCGAGGCTAATCCATGTAATTCCACTTTGGGATTCTAGAATTAATCTATAATCAGTTGCCTTATTCTCTAAATGTTGAATACCTATGTGGATTCAGAAACCCAGGAAAGGATCAGTGTGAAGAAAGAAGAGAATTTGGACAGCAGAGAGGGAAACGGGAAAAAAACAGCTCCTAAAACTAGTTTAGCCCTTATTCCTGCTGATAATCTGTTCTAGGGTCCCACATAGCTAAGCTACAACATCAAACTATTTATATAAGGAGATTACATACTCAGGGAATACAAACATCTCTTCAGCTAAGAACTGAATTTTGTTGAATATATCATGCTAATTCCAAAGGCCTTCAATTGCTTTGCCTATCAACATACTGCCTACAAATAAACCAAATACTTAAATCATCTTAACTTGGTCATTTTACCTCCCTATATGACTTCACAATTACATATCTAGCAATTATTTTTCACTACTGAGAACAGCTAAAAGAGCACAATACAGTGAAAATAGGTCTACCACTTACCAGGCATGTGACCACTAGCGAGTTAAATAACACCTTTTTACCTAAATTTTCTCAGCTATAAAACAAGGATTACAATAATACTTATATCATGTTGTAGTGTAAGTATGTTTGTAAAGTCCTCAATAAATGGAAGCTATCACATATTAAAAACTGAAGCACGGAGAAGTTAAGTGACTCTTAAATTACAAAGCCAATAAACTGAAAATCTTGAAGTTGTTATCACCAAGAAAGACTACATACACTTCCTCAGGTGCAAAAAAAAATAGCCATCTTGAATTCTTTCTGGAATAAAGAAAGTTATTAAACAGGGCATAACCTTGCCAAGACTAGAAACATCAGAATTGTTTTGACTGTTCCCTCTGAATTAGTCCTTCTTCAGTCACCATGTTGGGAAATAATTCTCCATGGGTCTCTCATGTTTCTGCATATCATGTGAACAGAGGCTCTTCTGTGCCTCTGTGTTCCAGGCTTTCTTTGCAAGAATGTTCATATAGCAAACAGCCTTGGAAGACACAAAGAGTGTCTCCCTGCAGGGCAGAAGACAGATTCATTTCTGGTTCAGGAAAATAAAAATAATCCTGTGGGGCAAAAGTTAGGCAGGTTTGCTAGTAGGTTCCCTTTAAAACATTGGGGTTTCCCAAGCTCAGCGTTCCCCAGCTGTGACACAAACTCACAGCATACGCAGTGTCCACTTGGGCTACCCAGAATGGCTCCCATTTGACTTGAGGGTCAGGAGTAACTCATGTGAACATGAAGACCATGCTGCCTGCTCTGTCAGGAGTCATCAAGCCCATTGTGTCTGACTCAGGGAGTCTCCTGAATCTTCGAAATTGTAGTTGGCCAGCTTGTTAGCCTGCAGGAAGGGTACAATCTCAGACCCTTTACATTCATGACACACCATATCTGGTTGAGACTGCTT
Organism: Ceratotherium simum simum; assembly: GCF_057802395.1. NCBI lineage: Eukaryota > Metazoa > Chordata > Mammalia > Perissodactyla > Rhinocerotidae > Ceratotherium > Ceratotherium simum. Next base: position 27,683,372 of record NC_141900.1, read on the forward strand.
CCATAAAAATGTTCACTGATACATCTCCATATCTTCAACCTCTCACCGTCATTTAACTGATGTCATCTTTATTTTGTCTTCACTTCTTTATTGAGCCCACATTTTGCACCCTGCTTAAGAGTCTTGGTGTCTCTAGAACAGTGCTTCTCAAAGTGTGTCCAGACCAGCAGGGGTTGCCTTTCCTGGGAACTGGTTAGATGGATTCTCAGAATCCATCCTAGGCCTATTGAATCTGAAACTCCTGGGGTGGGTAGTATCAACCTATGTTTTAACAAGACCTTCTGGTGATTCGAAGGTGCACTAAAGTTTGAGAAGCACTGCTCTAAAATAAAGATTCATAGCATTGTTCAAGCAGAATTTTTATATTATCTTAACAGCAAGCTCTTACAGCTATGGGAAATAAAACAACCACAGCAAACTATTTGTTCTAAAGGTATTTTTGGAAAAATAAACCTGGTAAATCGACTACTGGAAATGAACAGGCGAGGCAGACATCCCTGATGGATTGATACCAATTCAGAAGTTTAATCATGTATTAGAGTCTTAGTTTTACTCATTATTATAGTTTATGAGCTTTGTTTCTGAGACAATTTTAACTTTAATTTGGAAACTAAAATAATAACAAGGAAAAATGATATTTGCCTTTTCGACAAAATATGTAAAACAGACTACATAATGTTGCAGAACACAATATTAAATATATATTGAAATGATAGAAATATTATTGAATCCTCAATAAAATGTTCTACAAATAATTAATTGGAATTAATAAAATTGCAATTTATAATTGTGTAAAATTATCCTCGCATTATTTTTCTTCTTTGAAATATATTATTGAAACACACTGCCTTATATTTACAGTCTTTGTAATCCTCTCCTTCCTTCCTTCCTTTCTTTCTTGGATATGGGACACTAAGTGAGCTCAAACTTCACCCAGTTCTTGTGAGTCCACTGCTCACAATTTGCAGGAACTTGTGAAGGCTGTAGGGTTTCATTTTGTTTTTAATATATTAGTTGCTAAATAAAGCATAAAGCACAACAGTTTGTGCAAGGTAGAAAGGGGAAAATTGCTATACTTATAAGAAAAGGATCAAATCTTTGTAGAAAGCAGGAAATATAAAAGAACTGATAAAGTACACAACCACTTTAAAAAGAAGGAAAAAGACATGGAAGGGCCACTCATCCTGGTCAGATGCCTTGTGTGAGGCTGTGCATTCTTGTAAATCTAGAAATGTATCCAAGATCACGTGGGATTATCAGTCTATGAAAACAGCAAAAAAAAAAGTGTGTACTGTGTGCCCTTCCCATTTGCATTATTTGAACATGATGCAAATTGACATAATTAATAAAAAGATGTACAAAAGATGAGAAGTACCTTTCAAAATTATTTTTTTTACTTTAGTTTTACTTTCTTTGTTTTGAAGAGAAGAACCGAAGGTGAATCTAAATACCTCAACTCTCTTCAAAGACCATAGCTAGAGGCAAGAATATAAACAAATATACATATGACAAAAGAACATATTTTTGTAATTTATCTTTGGTTTCACATATGCATACGGATAAGTTTACAGATGTATGTATGAAACTGAAAATAAATGAAAAAAAAAAGATTAGCAGGGAGAGCAGATCAAAAAAAGTCTACCAAACTTATTTTGATATCCTATAACGAAAACTAACTTAAAAATTTATCCTATTGGTAAAGGATCATTTATTTTTGCGTATAATTTATCTTTCAGTATTTTATAATCTCTAAAATGTTCATCACTATATTTCCTTTGTTACAATTCAAGAGTTTTAAATACTTGAATTATAACTTTCCAAATCAACTCACAGACAGACATCCATTACCTTCCACTGCCCCGCAAGTGCTCTTTGAACAGATATTTGACATGGGCAGCTACTACACATAAATTTAAAGTAATATTAAGTGCAATAACTTCCCAATATTAGATGGTAACTAAAAATGTTACATAAAGTATTCCCTCAGCTATTCTAAACATAATTCACAAGTTAGCTTTTATTTTTAGTTAAAATTTTGTGCAGGGCTTGTTCAAGAACAATTCATGAAACCTTACAATGTATATTGACTAAAAACATAGGAGACATTTAATTTCTTGGCGCTTCTGTTTCTTCATCTGTAAAACAGAGATAATATTACCTGTTTTACAGAATTGTTTAGGGGTTAAATGAGATTTTTGCAAAACAAACATAGCAGTGACATCTTTGTCAAAATGAGCTACTATGAATTAAGAAGAGTAAAAAGGAGGAGATCTTTTATTTTATTGAAGGTATAATCAAACAGGTATATATCACTATGGTCTAAGTATATTGCAGTGTGTCCAAGATCCTGTCAGATCGTATCTGCCTCAGCCACCTTCCATGCTTTTAATTTTACAATAATGACTTGCCATCTCCAGCTCTCCTCCTACCACCCTCGCTTTGATTCTTATTATATTAAAGGGGATTTTTTTCCTTCACCTCAGGCTACTCTGACTGGTAGTAAACTATTTATCACTCCTGCCTTGTTATCTTAATTTCCTTTTACTTTTAAATAATTTACCTTTGAGTTTAATTAACTCACACAGGCTGCCAATTTGGAGAGTGGGCTAGCTTAAAAAACAAATGTGATCTTTAGACAGTAGGCAAATATTCTGTTTTGCTAATGTTGCCACGGAAACACTCTTTTTTGTTAATACATTGGGGGTGAATGTATCACATTGTGTGGTTGATAAAAGTGTGTACTGTGTGCCCTCTCCATTTGTAAAATTTTTCCTCCTAGGAGCTGGACAATCACTACGATGTATAAATCAATAAAATTGTTAAATATGCAGTTTACTAGGTTTTTTAAGTATGAGAAACATCATCCACTACTAATCTGAAAAAACAAATGCCATTCCTGATTCTCCTTTTTCTAGAGAGTGTTTTTTTAAATGCTGTAAAATATTCAGAAGTTCTTCAGTTTTTATTTTAACTTGAGTAATACTATTATTATTACTCCTTGTTCTCAAGTGAGTTATAATGATTCCAGTAAAATCTTCCAGTAACTGACATTATCAAAGTTTTCTTAATAATTCTCATATTATTATCCTATAATTTTCTGCTCACATTTCTTAATATAAACTTCTAAGCAGTGACAAAATTTTAAATTCTTGGCTCTCAAGTGGCAAGTTCAAGAACGTTTCTTTTTTCCTTTTTAAGAAAAATTAAAATTGTATATTCATTATACAATGCACATGATATGTCATTAAGAATAATGATGGTAAAAATGTGTGTAGCTCTTTACAATTTATGAAATTTCTTTTACATGTGGTATCTCAGTTGACCATCATAATGAGATAGAAATAATAAGGGCTGACATCTTTTCAGTACTTACTCTTTGCCCAGCACTTTATAAGAATTATCCCATCTATATTTCCTACAAACTTAGTAGATACTCATTTTACAGATGAGTAAACAGACTTCAGAGAGCCAGTAACGTAGGGTAACAAACTCTCTACAGTCTGTTTACTCATCTGTAAGTGGAGCTAATGACAGTATCTACTAGGTTTGTAGGAAAGACAGGTGGGATAATTCTTATAAAGAGGCTGGCAAAGAGAAAGTGGTGGAGGAGCTGGGATTCGAATAAGGCTACCTATTCCAGATCCCTTGTCTTTATCCCACCCGATGAAAAACGTTATACAACCTGCCCTCAACATCACGTAAGTAGAAGACAGACTATGAACAGGAGTAATTTCTTCTCATTCCATATACAGTAGAGAGTAGCTCAGATATATACCCACCACTTATGCACTTGAAAAAAGTTTCCCTCAGCATTTGAATTTGTGTTCATTTTCTAAATTTGTAGCATACTTTTACACCTGAGTATTCTTCTCTCCCCACTCCACTGCACTCCACTGCTTTGCTGCAGCATTCATAGGCTGGGACAATAGAGCAAATGAGATAGAGCTGTGTAGCAAAAAATTAGATAAGCATTACCCACCCTCATAACTCAAAAGCAGCAATGTTACTGTTAATAAGAATGAATATCAACAATGAAACAAAGAATCAGATCAAAAGAAACAAACAAAAAATGCATTGTGGAGGCAGGCCTTCCTCCTCGGAAACTTCATTAACTCTTACTCCTTCCAGAGAGATCTATGATATCCATGATTTAAGAGGCTAGTGAAGGGGAAGGATGGTGCTTAATTTGGACACGTAGACTATACTCACTCTGGCAAAGTTTGGAAGGGCAAATGAGATATTTTTGCAGAGATTTATTTACCCAAGGTATCTAGGAGTTTTTAAGAAAATTATGTTTTCCTAAAGCAAAGGAAAATAGACATAAACACATTTGCCCTACAGAAATGGCCCAGTTTTGGGAAAGGTGGTAAAGGTTAATTCTGAGTGAAGCCTCTTGAACATACCTCTAATTTTCCTAACCCCAGAAACCAAGGACTCTTGAAAAAAAAAACTAAAAATTATTTCACCAAAATCTCTGTAAGGGACAAAAAGTACAAAGCAGTGCAACTTACATGTGCATTACAGAGCACAGCAAAGTGGAGGGTGCAGGGTATTTCCTGTCATTGGCATTACTGGGGCAGGAACAACCCACAGTCGTCTCAGAAATGCCCCAGATCTGACAGAGACAGAGGTTATCATCATAGGCAGAGACAGTCTCAAAGAAATCTGTTAGGATAAACATGCTTTTTAAAGTTTATTATACCCTATTTTTATCTCCAGTTTGGGAAACATGTTTAGGCAAAGAGAATAAAATGAAAGACTACTAGGAAAGTGATCAAATAGCAATCATAATAGCTAAAAATTAACAGCATATCAGGGGCCAGCCCGATTGGCGTAGTGGTTGAGTTCGCGCACTCCACTTCAGCAGCCCGGGGTTCACAGGTTCAGATACCAGTGTGGACCTATGCACCACTTGTCACGCCATGCTGTGGCAGGTATCCCACGTGTAAGGTAGGAGAAGATGGGCACAGATGTTAGCCCAGGGCCAATCTTCCTCAGCAAAAAGAGGAGAGTTGGGCAACAGATGTTAGCTCAAGGTTGACCTTCCTCACCAAAAAGAAAAAAAAAAAAAGGAAATTAACAGTATATCTACATATGATAATATGATATTTCCAAGAAAAATGCATCATGGATTTAGACACAGATCCGAATTCTAACTGTGGCTCTTCCATTTATCATGTACAATCTCTACATCAGTTTCTTCTTCTATAAAATGGAGATAATGACCTCAAATATCCTCACGTTTATGATGAAGATTTAATGTCACAACAAACATAACCTATCTAAGATTTAATCAGTTCAATGAATACTAGATCTCTAAAGTTGTCTTTTCCTTCCATGACACTTGATCCATTTTTAAGGTTACAAATGATAATAAATGATTTTATAAAACTCATGTATCTAAACATCACAAATATATAGCTTTACATAAATATCAGTAATATAAAATCTGGCAGAGTAAAAAAAATGATTTGGTGAATACTGAAAAAACTGAGCCTATCTTCAACTGAATGCATACAAAATCTATGTCTCTACCTTCAATCAATCTCAAAGGTTAAAAGTAAGTGCCATAATCATCCATAAAATGAAAACATTTCCAAAAGGATTAGTTGTCCAAAATTAAAAACTGTGTAGAAAATCATTAAATTGGAATCCATTCAAGCATCACAGAATCACAAACCTAGAAATGATCTAGCCTATGGAGTAGGCATGGAAAAATATACGCTAACTTAAATTTATCTGACAGAAAGTTAGCAACAGAAATAAGGACAAATGTACAATAGTATTTATTATGCCACCAATATCTGTAGATAAGAATCATTTCAATTACAACATCAGAAAAGGTCAAAAGATAATCTACACATAAATGGGTAAACATAACGAGAACAGAAGGTAGTCAAGATTTCTGAGGAAATAGCTGATAGTCATTAACAAATTAAAATTGCTTTAATTAATTAAATCAATCAATACCTTTTTATGATCACCTACGTTCCAGATGTACAACTTGATTTTAGGAGCTATGTAGAATGGTGTGAAACGTGAGAGCTAAACTTCATGCTCAGATCATGGTACATCATAATCTACTGGGAAAAAAATATCACAAAGAAAAAGAAATATAAAATAGATCAAAAGCATACTAAGAAATTATTAGTTTTGATTAGATGTATTTGCAAAAAAGGTAGGAAGAAAAATAGGAATTTAGCAGACAAGGAGAAAATATAGTGGATGAGACAGTGAAAATAAAATAATTTAGTGGTCATGTTTAAGTCATATTTTACTTGTTTGCCTTATTGAATGTCAAAGAAATTGATATAGTACAAAGTTGTCTAAGAACATAAGGTAATATGTTGTTGAAAAGTATCATTCTAAGAACTTGGTATAATGTCTACCTTCTAAATAACCGAAGAAAATTAGGTTTCTAAGAAGTCACCAATTTCAACACTATGAAAGAAATATTTAGGCTGGATTGTTCTCGTCTTGTTTAACACATAGGCAGAGTATTAGTGGGATTATTTAATGGGAAAGCAGAGTAACAGAGATTCATGAGTGGGACTCCAGAAAGATGTAGCAGGCTGAATTTGTGCCTAAATTTTTCCCTGCTTGGCCAACAATGCTCTAAAGTTTCTCCATCCAAGCTTCACTCACTTGGCCTAAACATGTATTACCTGTTCCAAAAGTACTCTAAAATTGACATATCCATGGGAATAATCATCATGAGTTTTCTTAGCACAGAACTACTATGAACTAGTTTTTTATGTTGTTTTTAGACGGGAGAGAAACAGATACCAGATAGGATACCAAACAGGATACCAGAAAATGGGAAATTTCACAAGGGTTTAAAAGCAAAAGAGAACAAAAGGATTATTTTAGAATAAAAAGTACCACCTGATTATGGCATGTCTGGGTAAAGGTTCAAAGTAGTGGATCCTGGAGAGCAATGGAAGAGCACAGAAGCACTTGATTCTTACAGAAAAGGATGCAGGAGGGAGATGAACTCACACAAGAAAGGTTTCTGCAGGAAAAAGTGAACTTTCATTCTTGGGAGTTGTTACTGAGTTTCTACTAGGCTGGCTGCTGGAAATACACAGACGAAAAAAGGGTAGTAGCTGCATCAGGATTACCCAAAGGGATAGACATGATTTTGCTTTAGAAAGAATTTAAACTATTTTTAAAAATTATGGATGAATTAAAAGTTTATATTAAATGAATGGAACTATAGGAGCCACAAATTTTACCACAGATATCTTTCAAAGATAAGTGATTTAGAATGAGTTTGTCATTTGAAATAAGTAGCTAAGCATACCTTGCCTTGAAAAAAATTCCCTGTTGTAGAGTTTGCAATCAAACAGTGTAGGGTCCAACTATGAGAAATTGCCATTTTTGGACTCTTTAGTAAATAGATTTTAAGTGAGAGAAGCAAAATTATATAACTGATAGTAACAATCTTGGAATCCAAAATGATACTGTTATTCACATCCACAAAAAGAATCATCTCCACAGCAAGATTATACTGCTCTTGTTCTATGCATGGAGAATTCAGTTTATCAGTTCGTTTTTCTTTATCCTGAATGTGAACAATGCTTAATTGCTTCATATCCATAATTGTATTAACTTTGAATAACTTGTTTAAATAAAAAAGAATTTTGTCCTATGGCACAAAGGAGATTAATTACTAAAAGACAATAGCAATTCTTTGCTATCAATCAAACATGTAGAAAAGCATGGCCACCTAATGAGGATTCAGCTTCATTAACTTTCCTCAAATCTCATTTGTAATATAAAAGAACACCATATACTCAATTCCCAGAAAGATAAATTTAATCAACCCAATAGTGTGTGGATTTGTTTACACCATCCTTACTCATTATCTAACTGTAATCTCATGCTCTCTTCAAACTGTAATACCATCTTATTAAATATCCTCTTTTAGTGCGTTGGACTATTTTCAATTGAATAAATGAATCCTCCCAATATCCTTAAACCTATCACCATTTCCTCCTGGCATTATGAAAACAAGTCATAAAATCATATGTTGTTAAAGATTAGACGAGATCTTAGAGGTCATTGGTCCATCCCTCTCACTTCACAGAATGACAAACTAGATTATATAAAAGACCTACCTGTTTGGGCATTGAGAGGTCTATAAGGGCAACTCAAAAATATTTTTGTTAGAAAGGAAGGTATTTTATTGAATGATACTATAAAATTATAAAATGTGTTCCATTGTATTTACAGGTAAACAATTCACATTTAATAAGTATACTGCTAATGAGGGCAATAATAAACACTACCCCATAAAGAAGATGAAGGTTTTATGTACAACTCCAATAAATCTAAGATCTATAAAGATTTTCTTTTCCTTCTTCATCCTGATCTCCATACAATGTCTTAATACAGAACTATTTATTAAGGATTTGTGAAGAGAAATCTAAGAGCTAAGGAGTCATAATGTTATTAATTTGCCTCTATTATTAGAAAATATGTTCTTACACATTTGAGTGTATATTTTGTACTTTTTGAGATATATTTTTGCATCTATTCAACATAAGGATTCCAGCATGCATATTTATTTAAATATCATTATAATTTATTTCCAGTCTGGGAAATAATTTTTCAAAAGCTATTAGTTTAAAAGACTTTTGCAATATTAGCTTTCTGATAAAAGCTTTGCGAGCTTCCCAAAGCAATCTGGATCTATCGAGCTGCTTCTCAGCAAAAAAAGGTGTTTAATTAGGTTGTCTCACACTTTTCTAAATCTGAAAACCGAATCACCACCTTCAAACTCAAAGAACACAGGCAAGTGGCTTTGAATATTATCCTGTGCAAAACCTTGGGTTTTTCCTTCCAATCATTTCCTCCTCCTATACGGGAAAACTTTGATTTTAAAAGTATTTTGTATTTTTTAAAATCAAAGAAAAAGTTTTAAAAAAAGTCAAATAAAGTCACAACATGAATAAACCTAACTAATTTCCTTCTTCTCTTGTTAGGGAGGCATAGGTGTGTGCATGTGTTTATGCATGTGTGTGCGTGTGCGTGTGTATAATAAAGTTCAAGCACAAACGGATGTTTGAAAGCAGCAAATCAAAAGACAGAAACAAAGTAAAGAAAATGTAAAAACTGATTTATAGTATTAATGGATATATTTCAAAGGAACAGACTGCAATATACAGGCTCAGTCACATATACTTTCCTCTCAATTAGGACTCACATTCATCTTAGAAACCCAAAGAATGATGATCACTACCTACTGAGAGTTTAAGTCCTCAATTCCTCCAAAAAACATCTTGCCACATACTAAAGGGAACTTTTAAAGTCATATTTGCAGAAATTTATTCATTTAAAAAAATGTTTGATGCTTCTCCATCCCTCTCCACTTTGTTCTATGCTATGAGAGTTTATATACATATGTTATATATATATATATATATATAGTTTTATATAAGATTATATATACATATATAATCTTACAGTTATATATGTAACTGTAAGCTTCAAGATATAGTTCCTACTCTCAAGAATTTTATAATTTAATGTAGAGAAACAGAGAGGGAATAGTAAAAAATAATAGGATGATTAATGTTATATCCTAAAGTCACTTAATATTCAACATGATTCCAAAGAATAAAATAAGAGAAACATGACATTTAAGTACTGAGTGCCAAGCAAGGTGCTAGATGGTTTCACAATAATGCTATCAATAGGTATTATTATTATTGTTTAAAGGTATAGAAGCTCTTTTAAGAACAAGCCCAAGATTACCTAGATAATGAAAAACAGGAAATATATATATTATTATATATATATATATTTAATATATATTATTTGAAAGCAAATGAAATGAATCTCTACATATGGAGAATCATATTAAAAATGTAGGTCTGGGTGTGTGTGCCCTACAGAGAAGAGAGACTTACAAGGAGTTGATTTTGATTTCTGAATCCAAATGGAATACAGGGACTGCGTAGGGAACAAACAGAATAAGTACAGCTAAAAGAGAATCATTCCTACTAATAATGAATTCCTTCTGAGGAGAGTAAATTCTGTGAAGCACAAGTTCATTTTGTTCAGCCGTGTATCTAGTTGGGTTTACACATACAAGTTTGGGAATCAAACACAAGTTTGGGAATCAAGCAAAGAAAAGTAGAATTACTCTGCATGAGGTAAAATGAAATTACAATTCTGACGAAATTCTGAATCGTGTGAGGAAGGGAAAAAAAGAAGACACTTCAAAGTGGTATATATAAGTAGAATAGACAGAATGATAGACCAGTGACTATTTCTCATTTTGGGGATAGTCAAAAAAATGTGAATAATTGGGAAGCTTAATTTTTAATTTAGTGTTACTTTTGTGACAGAGACTTAAACTTTCCCACAAATCTTTAGTATGACACACATGATCACTTTGGGAAATTGAAGAAATGTGTTTAGGTTCTTTTGGGCCAATAGGTATGTACAAAAGAGACCACAACCGTGGGAGCAGAAGTTCAATATAAAAATGGCATCGTTATTTTTTAAAGGCACAAAATCTTGAGGAATGACTTGCTGAAGAAAATATTAAATGTTCAGTTTGGAATTTTGAGGTGCGTATGGAATCTGAGAATATGGAATATGGTTAGAGATTTCAATAGATTTCAATGTTTAGAAAACATTAAACTTAAAACATTAAACTTAAAACATTAAACTCAGGTAGAGCTTAAAAAATGTGAAAGTATTGACTTGATAGTCATCTTCTTATAATGAAAATTTAAAATGTGATCATAGAAAGAGAATGGAAAAGAGAGTCAAGGGCCAATCCTGGAGAAACATCTGCTGTGAGGTAGAAGGATCAACAGAACCAGTAAGGAAAACAGAAACTAAGCATTCAAGATGCCTCAGAGTTGGTTCCAAAATGTACATGTCAGGAGCTAAAATAATGGGGGTGTAAGTATTAAATCAACTCCCTTTGGCCAGGGCCAACTGCCTGGTATAGTTTCCTGTGTCTTCTAGTCAATACTCTCCATTGTTTCTATATTTTCCATATAGATTTTCAAATGCAGTAACTTGAGTAGCCATTCCCCTCCTTTTTTTAAAAAATGTATTGCAACATCTAACTTAAATACTACACACAAACACACACACACACGCACGCACACACACATACACCATATATTCTGTCTCTATACCTTTGAGGTTGGCTCCAGAAAGTATTATTCTCTTGTACAATGGCATCTATCCTGACCTACATACAAAATATTAGTCAATGATATTTTAGCCATAATTTCCTTGAAACAAAAAAGTTATTTTATGAAGGTTACCTTCAAATCATCAGTTAAATTAGAACTAGATTCCATCTGTTCTTTCCTAATTCCCTTTGTCTGATGCTTTTTCTGCCAAACTATATTGGTGAGTGATGTTCTGACCTCAAAGGGTGTACAAAGATTTAACCTGAAGCTTTAGAGTTAGAATTACATAAAGATATGCATTTTACCTGGGCTCTAACCCATCACAATCCAAAATAGTAAACAAGGCAAACAGGTGAGGGAAAGGCTTAAATACCATTAATGTTAGACACAGCTGGAATTTTTTCTGAAGTAACTTCAAACAATACACATTTACACATTATCTACTTTTTTGATGACTAATGGCCATATGACAATAGAAAATTAATCTCTCCTGTCACGTGTGTCCAAAATAGTCCTGGGCAAACTGACAAATATCTGGGATATTTTAGCAGCCTTTGGAATTAACAATAATTGCTCTCATTGCAGTTTGCCAAATCTTTTGAGATGTGTGGGTTTGTGGGGGTACTTTTAAGTCTAAAAAGATTCAGCATGAACCAAAATGAAATGTCTCTTTTATATAGTACATTAAAAAAATAAAACAACTCTATGCAAAACGTATTATACATGAGCACGCCATAATCTATGGAAATACATACAACATTAAAGGGAGTATAAAAAAGCTACTGCGCTGAATTTCATGGTTAAAGTTTTCTAAATCAATTTTGTAATGTTTTGGAAAACTTGTGGAATGCTTGAGTTTTTATCCTCCCCTCCACTCCATCCAAAATTCAATATTTCAAGAGTGCATATGATTAAGAACAAATGTATTTAACGTGTTAGACAGTTACAATACTCGATAAGTTTTAACTTTGCCTTTGATTAGCTGCTTTATGACCTCAAAATTCATTTGGTGATCCTGAGTGAAATCTAAGCATTATATTTATAAATGCTTTCAAAATATTCTCTTTATCTATTATGTATATTTTATAATTTTATTTTATGAATTTTTTAAAAAAGGATCACATCTGTATGACTGCTTTCAGAGTAGATTGGAATCTCACTATAATAATTTTAGTATCAAAATTATAAGACTACATTGTTGTTCTGGTAGCAAATTCCCTTAATTGAGGAAGTTTGTGTTGAATTAAATTTCTAAAACTAACAAACCTTATTAGAGTAAGATTTCAAAGTTGCTGCTAAAACGCCTATGTATCTCCACATAAGTTGGCACCAAGAATTGGCAAAGTCTACACTGTTCCCTCATGAGCTGCTCAGAAGAGCTGGGTATCAGTTATCATAAGCAACCTCCAGCTGGGGCAGCCTGCCTGAAGTGGTTCTGGTAGTCATGTCATGGCCCAGGAGCACCTGTGACTGTCTCAACTCTGCCCTTCAAGATGACAAACTTCATTATGCCTTGTGCTAACAAATAACAAGTACATAAACTTCTGCAAGTTCATACAGGGTTAGGAAAATATGTCTCTCCTTCCCACGCTGGAACAGAAAAGATGAACATTTTCTTCCCTTAATGATTTGCCTGTATGGATGTGCATGTGTATGGAAATACCATGCAAGAGTTGAGGTATTTACATTGTATATCTCACACCCATTTGTCCTTAAATCTTTAGCTAGTCAGCTACAGTCAAAGCAGAAACATTAGAAATCTTAATGAGGAGAGAGGGCAAACAAAACCACATCGTATTTTTATTTCATATATATTATATATTTTAGTGAAAAATTCATTCTGAAAACATTTTCTGATTTTGGGAAAGGGCATCAATAACAATGTTTGGCAAAGGTCAGATCAGGGAGAAGAGAAAGAAGAAAGAGAGTAAAATTATCTGTAAGGAAGGACTGAAAAACCTATAATGAAAAAAACTCTCAAGTGTATTCTATAATGAGGAAAGAAACCGTGAAAATACTTGATAGATGGAAGGTGAGCAGAGGGTGAGCAGTATTGTACTTTTACATCTCCCCAGCTCAAGGAGAATGTGAGAGAGAGAGAGAAAGAGCTCGCATGCTTCCAAGTAGTGACCTGAAGGTCATCATAACAGACACAGGCAACATTCTGAATTTCACTCTCGTATCTTCTATAGAAAATGGTTTATCTGCAATTTTTAAATTTCCCATTAGTGAACTATGCTCAAAGTATTTTTTCAGATTTACATTATATCTCAATTTAATGACACCATTATCAATTAATTTTCATTTACAAAATTATTTGACCTATCGTCTATTAAAGACACTGCAACTGGTGTCAGGGATGCAGATATAAAAGAAAGTCCCTGCACTGAAGAATTACATAGTCTTGTAAGAGAGATAAGATAAGCACCACTATCCAAGTTGATGAGTGACTGGATGGAGGTGAGTGTGTGCCATAAGAATCTATGAGGGAACACCTAATGTAAAATGAGGTGAGGTGTGCCATTAGGGGAGGCTCCACTGAGAGGGTGATTCTTGAACTGTGTCTTAATAGCAGATAGGAGTTAATCAAGTAAGGAAGGTAATAAAGGCTGTTCAAAGTATTTTGATAAGGCATAGCGTTTGGGACTGGGGGGTTGGTGGTGAAAGATGAGGCTCGATAAAGAGGGAACAAATATTTAAAGATCTTGCTTGCTATCAAACTGGATTTTTTTTTAATGTCTGTAGGACACTTTGGTGCAAGTAACTGTCTTTCTTCCTTGCAAAGTCAAATCTCCTCTCCCTAACCCAGGATGTTATCTCCTCCAGATTCTATAATTTTCTAATCACTTTCAGGTATTAAAAAAAAAGAAAAACCCTTTCACCTAAAGAAATCTTTATCGTATTGAACATTCAACCCTCTTGTCCTGACTCAGGCTGGGAAGCTTGCAGAATAACTCGCTCTGTTTATACACCAGCCTCTGTGACTACCCTCCCACACTTGCTGCAACTTTTAATAGCTGGCTCAGGGAAGGAAGGAGAAATAATGGCAGAAAGGGTCTCCCTTGGCTGCAAAGAGTTATAACTTGCTGTGGATGGGTTTGAAAGAATTCCAGTGCTAACTCTGTTTTCTGGGAAGCTTTAGAGATTCTACAGAAATTCTCTCACTGGAGATCTCAAATTTGGTCACCTAGCAATGGTGATTCCTTCCCCACCTAGCCTGTGTGCTTCCTCATCCAATGTGGATTCTGATAATCCATAGCCAGGCTGTTTTGACTGGGAACATCTTGACTCCCACCAGGTATCCTCTTTGCTTTTTACTACCCAGCCTCAAGGTAAAAGATTAGCTAAAGCTAGAACTAGATTTTGGAACCATTCCACAAATCCTACATATATGGTCTAATAATTCTCTTCAGAGTATGGATACTTGGCAGTCACAATCCTTAACTTTGAGGCCTAGCCAAAACATCCAGACAGGAAGAATCTCACGTTAACAACCAGTTTAATATGCTATGAGGTTTGGATTTTGTCATAAATGCAATGCCACTGAAGAATTCTATGATGGCTGCTTGGAAAGAGACAGGAGGGACATACCTACAGGATTCCTGTTGGATAGTTATTGTGCTAATATAGTAGGAAGAAAATGATGAGATCTCAGATTGAACCAGGGGCATCAGGAATGGTGGCATGGAAAAAATTCAAAAAATAGTAAGGAGAGTAGAAGTGAGAGAATTTGGGCCTAGAGGGCCTAGAGATATCGTTGTTATTGTTCTTTTTTTGTGGTTCATTAGTTGGTCTGTTTGTAGATTTGTTTGCTTTAAAGAAAGAATAAGAAAAAACAGGAATAGTTGATGGAGAGGAGCAAAGTTATTAAAGAGTAGAGAAAGAGATCCAAATAACAAGGGAAGATTGTCAGACTTGAACAAAGTAGAGTCCAATTCACCTGAGTCAGAAATAAAGGAGATGGATGAAGACAGTTACAGATGAGAAGGGGCTGGGCAAAGAAATTGAGGAGGTTCCCACCTGACACCCTCTATTTTATCTCTGAACGAACAAAGGTCAGTTGCTTTAAAATGAAGGAGAATATGGTAGAGTGGGAGTAAAGTAGTAGAAAATAGGTTACTTCATTAGAGATTAACATTTACATATATTAATCTTTATTCAAGATTATTTAATTAAAAACATTGTTATTATTGCAGGATATAATTGGAAATGTTCAAAGAGAAAACCTAAAATTTAAGGGTAATTTATGAGGTGAATAGAAATAAGATATTTCTATTTCATCCTATCCATGGTCTTCTGAATAATATATGTAGGTGATGTTTTAGGTGCTTCAGAATACATTTGTAAAATAGTGATTTTTATAATTGAAGAATATTAGAAATGTTTAAAATCACGTATTTGCTACAACAACTTTGTGAACCATACATCACAACATAAGTGTAAGGCATTCTACTGTAAAGATTAGAATTGACAGGCATATAATTTTCTAACATATGAGGCAGAATAATGAACAATAAATGGTCTTCATCATGTGGTAAAAATTACTTTTAATTTACTGTGATATGTTACAAGTACCTAGGATATCTAAAGGCTTTGTTAAACCTGGTCATTCTTCACAAATTCTGTTATGTGAATGTGCCATAGACATGCCACAGACTAGTTAGAAACTATTTTTCAGAAGGATTAAACATTCAACTACAATCACCTTTAACACAATATGCATGAAAAAAAAGATTTTCAAGAAGAAAATTAGGCTACATCTTTCATCCTTCTGATATCTCTTTAAAAATCATCTATCTATCTATCTATCTTCCTACCTTTCTACCTATCTGCTACCACATGATTCTAATTACATTTTAACTTAGGTTCTTATCCTAATGTCAGCGATGTCTATTGAAAATTTTACATATATATATATATATATATATATATGGAATATATACATTTAGAATAAAGGGAAAGGATATGTAGCACTTTTTTTCTCACCCTGAAAAAACTTTTATTAAATGTCAGGGTCTGTGCTGAATGCCAGCTACGGAAGAGAGAGGAATCCCAGTCCCCGTCCTCAATGAGCTCATTGTCCTTTGGGCATCCCATTCATTCCTATACCCCCAGTACAAAACAGCAACAACAACAATAAATAGATATTATTTACTATAAACCAAGCACAATGCCAAGCACTTGACAGGCATAATCTTATTTGATCAGCACAACCAGTAGGTACCATTAAGGCCTCCATTTTACAAACGAAAAAACCAAGGCACAGAGAAGTTAATTACCTAGAGAAGCAGTAGGATGAGAGGGGTATGACAGTGAGGTGCAAGAATACTATAGCCAATCTTGGCTTAGCTACAAATATTCTGTGTGAACATGGACAAGTCATTTCCCCTCTCTGGGCCTCAGCATTCCCACCTGCAAAACAGATGCATAGAGCTCTGTGAGCTACACGGCTCTAAGATAGTGCTTCCCAAATGTTGCTGCACATTAGAAATACAGATAAGCTTCCAAATATCCTGATAACCATAGTCAGAACCCAGACCAGCTGAATCAGAATGTCTGGGAGTGGGAGCCAGGCATTGGTGTTTATGCAGAACTTGAATGGGCCTGGGTTACTATCTAGTCTGGTAGGAGGGGAAAATAAGCTGGTCCCTTCTATTCATATTCAAAACAATCAAAGAGATATATGGGACTAAAAAATTAAAAAAAGAAAAGTGCATGCTCTTGCCCTCCAGATTGCCATCAAGGAAAGAAAAGGGATTTTGGAGAGAAAACCTGACAAGGCCTTAATCCTCTACTCCTTTAATATTATGCCGTTCCAGTGAAAACTGGAGTTTTTGATCCTCCCTTTTGTTCAAAATTAACGATTCACAATTTTTATAGGTTCAAATTACCCATAGGTATACATATCCAATACATTATAAAAAATTTGGCTTTGTGAGAAATTTCATTTAATACCCCGAATTGGGATTACAATCATTTCTTCTCATTTCTTCACATTTACAAGGAAGGGTTCAGATTTCCTTTGCCTCTGTCTTAATAGAAGAACCAATATGCAGACATATTCCCTCCCAGGCATTCATGATTTTAGTTTATAGCTCTGATAGTCACAGGCATTGTGTCCCCCTGTGATGTCAACTTGTTCAAAGAGTGAGGTATTATTTACATATTTTTATTATTTTCACTGATTTATTTTGCTTTTACTAGCCTATATTTACTAATTACTTGCATTAATGGGTCAATTACACAAATATTGATTATTATATGTGTGTTTTGTCTGTGAGTATAACCTTGTTATACAGTATGTTACAAAAGCCCACAACAAGAGTAGGAAACAGACATATTTTAGAAAAATTAATGAAAACAAAATGTCTTAGGTTATGTTATGATAACTAATGTTCTAATGTTAACTGTTAAAATAATTAGATTTGTTTTTATCATAAAAGAGCATGAGTTTGGGGGCTCTGGAACATGTAAAAATGTTTTTAAATAATTCATCCTAAAAGCTTTTATTCAGTAATGAATTATGCTAGCTTTGTGAGAGAAGGCTTAATATGAGATACTTTCACATACAGGAGCAAAGATTCTAACAGCTTCTGAACACTTCATCTTTAACCCTTTCTACATTATGAGAGAGAAATTATAAATGAATAACATTTTTTGAGTCAGTAAACACCTTCATAGTGAGTTTTTCTCCTTGGCAGTTTCTTATAAAGTTACACGTGTTCCTCTTTTATGATCTAAGAATTCCACTCCTAAATATATAACTCCTCCCCACACACACACAAAATAAAAACATAGGTCCACAAAAAGACTTACAGAAAAAGTTTCACTGTAGCTTTATTCATAATAGCAAGAAAAAAATCAGAAACAACGTAAACATACATCAATAGGAGAATGGATAAACAAATTGTGATATATTCTTAAGAAATCATTACTACACAAATCAACACATAAATGAATCTATGAAGCAGTATGCTCTGTGAAAGAAGACAGATACAAAAGGAATGCACACTGCATGATTTAATTTTATGAAGCACAAGAATAAACAAAACTAATCTACAAAACAGAAGTCAGAATGGTGTTTGCCTGGGTTTGAGGGCAAACTACTAGTATTATTTTTAAATAGAAAAAATTACCTAAAACATATATGTGTGTGTACACATACACACATATGGGTACATATGCATTACAAAGACAATGCAGCAAAATATAGTACAGAAATTACTAATGTTTGTTTTAAGCTTCTTTTCTTATAAATCCAAATTGAATGTATATTACATATTCTTGAGCACAAAGAAATAAATATTTATAAATAAATATTTCTTTTGTAAATATTTATCTCCATCTACCACATGTATAAATATATAGTGTTCATATAAGTATTTATAAAATACAGTATTCATATATTCATGCACCAAAATATTAATAAGGATATACCTTTGGGTGTTACTTTCTATTTTTGTCGTAAAATCTTCCATATTGTCTTATTTTTCTTTTAATAGTAAGCATATATTTTTATTAAAAAGAATATTTCTGTCTTGAAAAAGAATAAACACAACAGTTGAGTTTAGCCTTATTTCTATCTTTTCCTTGATGAATAAAGAACATGATTTCTTATACATTATTTGCATGGTTTTGAATTTGTACCATGGTACTCTATATAACTTTTATTATTTTTGCTCTTAATTTATTTCTTGATGATTTTTTTTCACTCCTTTATTTTGATCCTTCAATATCTTACTTTTTCTCTCATAAAATGTTGCCTGTTTGTGAACATACCCTATTTACAGGCTATTTCATACTTTTGCACATAATTCATCCTGAAAAAGAGTGTGAACACTGAATGTGCAAAAGGATATGGTAGAAGGAAAGATCTGTGTAAAACCACTGAGTGATTCAGGAATGTGAAGTTGTTCAGCTTATCTAACTGAAGCCGATTATACAATAAGAAAGACAGTGAGATATGTAGCTTTTGAGACTAGAAAACTTGCTACTGGAGAATGATAATGCATGTACATAATGCATGGATAATAGAGATGTGCACTTTATAAAGGGTTCTTAATAAAACATAGTTTAAAAAGAATCACAAAGTGGGGCCAGCCCAGTGACGTAGTGGTTAAGTTCGTGCACTCTGCTTCAGTAGCCTGGGGTTCAGATCCCAGGCATGGACCTCCACAGTGCTCATCAAGCCATGCTGTGGCAGCATCCCACATACAAAGTAGAGGAAGATTAGCATAGATGATAGCTCAGGGGCAATCTTCCTCAAGCAAAAAGAGGAAGATTGGCAACAGATGTTAGCTCAGGGCCAATCTTCCTCACCAAAACCAAAAAAAAAAAAGAAGAATCATGAAGTGTACACGTTTATTAATTATTTAATTATCTTGAATGCTAGGTGGTTCCATTCATGTCCAGTGTCCCTTGATCATTCACTCAGCAAATGCATATGAGGAACCATTAGATGCTAGGCATCGAGAGAGATGCTCATGACACAGCAGTAACATGACAGGGTTTACCACCACTGTGGAAGAGAGCTATGACCCATGTAAATCTATGTGCTGAGAACAAGAGGACAAGGTGAGGGTGTCAGAAAAGGCTAAACTGTGTGAAGAAAGAGCAGTGTCCATAAGTGACTCTGAAACCTCAGAGAGAATTTCAGTCAACTTGTGTTGTACATATTTTGCTTTTTGGGTCTCATACTTCTAATCACATTTGTTTTAATCACTAGAGAATGTGTATTACACAAAAATACTTCAAACAATACATTATGTGTCTGAATAATTTGACGTGTCGTAGATTCACAAAGATTACTTAGCAAATACTACCAGACTTTCAAACATGACATCAAGTGATTGGACAGTGTTGCTGCTTGCCCGCTTCCCTTCACAGGGAACTTCCCATGGCCAGGTGCACCCGTTCCCCTGCTGCCATCAGATTTAGCTGCAGTTTATAGCTGCCCCTTCTCTGGAGAATTACCCTCAACTGACCAGACTCTCCCTCAAGGTTTTGCCCCCCTTCCTTGCCGCCACACTTCCTCCATGCAGCCTGCAGCCAATGACTGATTCACATGGGGATACAAATGGCCAACCCCGTCTCAGATGTGAGACCAGTTTTGTGGTGTGGTTCACACTCAAGTGTTCCTCATGGGATCAGGCTAAAGTGAGTCTTCGAGCTGAAATCATGTCCTTGCTTAGCTATTTCCTCTGATCTGTCTTGCCCCTTACCAGTTTTTCCTGAGAACATCCCCTGAACAAACAAGAATTTCCACCTCAAGCTTTGCTTCTAGGAGGCCTGAACTAAGACAATGATACCAATAGATACATATACATATATACATTTACAAAAAAGTATAAATTTATATATTATACACAATTACTAAATTATATTTATGCAAATTTGCAATGTGAATATACATAAATATGTGTAATGAATGCTGATTTTGAAGTCATGGTGGAGGTGTTAGCTCATCAAGACTGCTTCTATTAGAGTGGGGAAGAGTACCCGGTGAATCTTGACTCCCATCCAGCTAAATATTGTTCCCAACTAAGTGATGTTTTTTTTCCCCGTGTGTGGGAAAGTGCTGTTGCAATGAAAAGCTTGATAATTCACTGCAACAAGTAGCCAATAGTTTATCAAAACCAACTTGTACAAACTAATAAACCTTTTCCATAGTATTCAGTTATCTAACTTCTCACTATTGTACATTGTATATTTTCACTCTTATGTTATTTAATTTACATCGATCTCTGCTATTTTAAGCCCCCAAATAAGTAATTTGTCCTTCAATGTTGGTCATTATAATACCCCTTTGTAAAATGCTTATATTAATTTCTGGGCAGTTTGTTCTCTATATATAATTGCAACAATAGCTAGAACAGCATAGTTTCAGGTTGCAACAATAACTAGGACAGCATAATATGTCCTTCCACTATTGGAAGAGGATAGAGATAAAATAAGAGAATAAATTTGTCTATATATACATACACACATATATATACTAGTACATATATATATTTCATATCTATTCTATATATATAATTTTTAAGAAATGTCAACTAATTTTTCAAGTCAAAAATAGCTAAAACCCAAATATTCTAAGGTACAAGAAGAAGGTAGATAGTCACAATTATTTCTATATTATATGTCATCCCAAATAATAGATTTCTCTATAAAAAGTTTTTAAAAAACAGATCAACACAAATATAAATTCAATCCATATAATGTATAATTGCTGACCCTTTGAAGTATTAAAAAGCTTAATGACAGAAACCACAGAGCTGATACACCCTGAAATAGTTCCCATAAAAAAGGCTGAATCAAGTACAATCAATATGCTCCATTAATTTCAATCTTATATATGTCTTTTCTAATCTTTTGCATTTTGATAGATAGACAACTTTAAAAATTCTTCATAAAAAATCAGCTAATTAAAAGTTGAAGAAAAATATAAGCACGTAGCATGCGCTTTAATCTGGAGATTTCTCATTAATGTCTAAAGGACAATTTGTTTCTGAAGTATATGCTACTTCTGTTAATTATAACTTTAAAATACGTATTTAATAAAATATGACATGCATGTGAATTTTATAGGTTCTTTTTTCAATTTATTAACTAAATCCTGTTCTATTATTTCTGGAAGCACATTTACAAGTCAACGTGAATCAATTAACTTCACAAAGCCATATATCTTGTTATTTGCAGGTAGATGAGTATATATTGAATTGAAAGACTATGTTTTTACATAGGAAAACACTGTCAAAAAGTTATAAATTTCCTTATTCCATTTCATAAGTAAGGAAGGTGGAAGAGATAAGTCCACAATAACTATGAAATCAAACATTATTTTACATTAATTGTGATAACTTTAAACAAGTAACAACTATGTATATTCTATTTTATTTCCTAACTTGACAAATGGTAACAATACTACCATTATTAACATTCAATAAACCAAATGAGATATTTAGGAAGCAAAATACTTAGCACCCTTCAAATTAAATATTAAATATATGCAAAAAAGTTGCTAATTTAATTGCAAAAAGAACAGTTTCTGCTGTTTCTTCAGGCATAGCCTGGGGCTTATTGCCTTTTCCATTGTTCTCAGAATAGCAGGAGCTACCCAGTGCATTTGGTGATACAGTACAATAGCAGGACGCCAAATTTAAAAGAGGATAAAAATTACTATTCCAACAGTGACATTACTAACTTGGAAGAATAACAGCTAAATGGAGTATATTAAAATATATAGAAAGATATCTATATCAAAAATATAGATATTTTTATGTGTGTGTGTTAGAGCTGAATGCCAAAACAGGAATGAGGAATTATAATTATCCATTTATTTTTTTATTAATTCCATTTATAATATTCTTTAAAGAATATACATTTTTAACCATATAATCTTATACATTTATAAAAGCAAATGAAAACAAGAAATAAACGTACTGAGTAGAATTTAAACATACATATAAAATTATAAGAACTTCCTTTCCTGATATGCCTGGAGATTGCCAATGTTTCTCAACAGAGGCATGACAGGATTTTGAGGCAGAAAAAGTCCTCATTGTGGAGAACTATCTCTGGCCCTACCCACTAAATGCCAGCAGCTGTTATTATGACAACCAGAACACCCCACACAATTTCAAACACTCTGTTGGTGGGAGTGGGGGAAGGGAGGGCGATGGGAGGGTGTGATGTCAGCCCTGGGTTGAGAACGTGATCAAAGTTCTTGAAAGGGGGCCGGCCCGCAGCTTAGCGGTTGAGTGCGGGCACTCCGCTACTGGTGACCCGGGTTCGGATCCGGGCGCGCACCGACGCACCGCTTCTCTGGCCATGCTGAGGCTGCGTCCCACATACAGCAACTAGAAGGATGTGCAACTATGACATACAACTATCTACTGGGGCTTTGGGGGAAAAAATGGAGGAGGATTGGCAAAAGATGTTAGCTCAGAGATGGTCTTCCTCAGCAAAAAAAGGAGGATTAGCGTGGATATTAGCTCAGGGCTGATCTTTCTCACAAAAAAAAAAAAAACAAAGTTCTTAAAAGGGAGCAGGCAGAATTCAGTAAACCTGAACGCATGCATCCTAGTAGCTCTGTGATCTTAGGCAAATTAGCGTTCTCCCTGTGCCTCAGTTTCTGCTTCTGTGATGTGGGTTTAACCATAGTTGCCCTCAAGCCTCACAAAATCGTTGTATGGATCAAAGGAAACAGTGACAATGAAAAGGCTTCGTATGATGTCAAGTGCCAACCAAAATTATAACAATTTATTTCACTTAACAATTATCCTATGCTGTACTTTTCATGGTTAATTAGAGAAGATTTGAGGTTAAAAAAAAGTATGCATTACTGCCTAATTTGAACGCAACTGTACTAATTTGGAGGCTCTGATTTTTTCAGCTATCCAAGCCAGAAGCTATTCTAATCCTTGACCCTGTGTCACAGCCTTAATGAGACTCCAGTCACCTGCTAGCAGCTCCAGTGGCGAAGGAGAAGACACTGGGACTTAGAAGGAATTTAATGACCTCTTTAGGCTTTGTTCTGAAAAATCCAGTCTTGTATAACTGACAACAACAGTATACCCATTTTAATATACTTTTATGAATTTAGGAAATTATAGAATTTTCCAGTCCATGAGGTTTCTATTTCCAGTGTTTTTACAAATATATACAAAAAATATGCCTAGTGTATTACCAGTGTATATGTACGCATACATAAGTACAAAACCCTCCCTTTTCTTCATTATTGAAGAAAACTCTTGCCCTCATAAGAAGCTTATAAAGCTGTCTAACTTTTAATGGCAAATAGCAACATGCCACTTTCTGACTTGCTGTGAACTTGTGCCATATACCTTAAGGGCGAGAAAAGGTGGCTGTCACTTTATAGAAAGAACGGTGCTTCTATAATAGAGTGACAGAATTCACAGTATAAATGTGATAATGTAAGAATTACTAAAAAAAGACTCAATTTCAGATTTTTTCCCTAAAACTGCTTCTTACTTTCTAAATGTTTAATAAATAAAACACATTATATGAGTATGTATGTAGTAAACATGAAGGATAGTACTTAGATTCTATTATTTGACATGAGCTCTCATTTCATAGCATTAATGACTTGCTATCATTAATAATTTATCACAAAGCAACAGAATTTACATTAAAAAATTTATAAGCTAATTGTTCACTCTACCAAACATTTTTTGCTATTTATGTATCACATAGGTTATATGCAAATAGCTTGGATTCAAAAATAAAATTATAATAAGATTAACACATCCACAGGTAACTTCTCATGTGTTTTTCAGTAAAGAATACTTTTTTGGAAGAAAAATTAATTCACTTGAAGTGATTGACCTATTCTTATCATTCAGATTCTAAATCTATTAATTATATAACTCCTCTCAAACTGGTTTCATCTGTTTTTTTAAATATTTTTAAGCATTTAATCAGAATTTTCACTGCTCATTATTATTCAATTTTATCCACTTACATTTATCCAAGAAAAGCCCAACTTATAAACAAAAATTATTTTCAGTAATTACTTTCTAAAATAATTTCCCGTATTTTTCATCAGTGAAGCAACTGCAAACTCACACACACAGGCAGGCACAAACACACGCACAGAGATTTAAAGAAAATCCTGCAGAGCACATTTCAACCAAATTTATCTATTGAAAATTAAACTGGGAAATAGAGACCATTCATAGATTATCAGTGCACTAGCTAACTCTCCCAGCTGCTACTTTTCATTGGTGAAAGCTATCATAAATCTATGTCCACAGATCGGCTTGCATTTTGACTAGGGGCTGGTACGTTATTTATTGAAGGGATTTCTGTCAGAATGGGATTAAGATGTCCTAAAAATTCCCAAGTGGGCAATTCATCACAACACAATTTAGAAAGCCACAATAGACCTTGGTAGCAAAGCAGAAGTGAGTGATAGGTGAACCAAAACCCCCAGCTCCATCTAAAGAAAGCAGACAACATATACCAAGGATGTCAATCAAACAGCCTCCCGAGCAGCCTCATGAATATGAAGTAGAGAACAAACAGATCGGTTTTTCTTTCCTTGTTCCCAACAATTATAAGAAGATATTCCAACGCTAATCAGCTCATTTCTATATATGAGCCAGGAAAGTTCTATCTCTAATTCTTTCCTATAGTCAAAGAAACAAAAACAGGCATTATTTCTAAAATAATGGAGGGTGTGAAATGTTTTATTGTCGCCAAATTGCTCCCTATATACCCAGGGCCACATTTTGCACTATGTGAACCAAATAAATCTTTCTTCTTTGTTTCTAAAAGTTAACAAACTATATTTTTGGTACTTTCAAGCCAACATTTACAACACAATCTAAAAGCATCATCAATATAACTGTGAAGCTTAAATCATGGTGTTAATGTTGAATTTAAAAAAATAAAAGAGAGCTGCCAACAATAAAGCAAATAGCCTCATGTACCAGAATTCTTTGAGATCAGCAGCCATTGAGTTAGTCAAATTTTCTCAACTTAAATATAAAATCAGTTTTTTTCACAGATGCTAATGTAAATAAAATTATGATCGACAAGTACTATGCCTAGCAAAGAACATGCACTATACAAGTATTTGTTGTATAAATTAACCAAGGAGCTAATTAATAATGGGTTCATTGCTTTGCTTATTAAGATTAGTTCAAAACAGCTCTCTTTAAAATTATGCTGAATTTGCAATAGTTTGAAGCTTTAATTCTAATTTTAAGTATTCCTCATCTACTATATTTATTACCTTGGAGAGATACATTTTTTACCCATGTTAAGATCTATAAAATCTTGATGAGTCTTATAATGGATGACCAGTCATAGTCTGTAGACTTTTTTAAGTATTATCCTGTGTCCTGGATGGCATCCTAGATTTAAAGAACATTAGTGAAAATAATATTTCTCTGCCATTACTCTGATCTCTGATCATGCTAATTGTCTCTAACATCCATTGTAGTACCAACTGCTAATGTCCTTGTATTATGTCTTTGTATGTATGTTTTGTCTTCTCAATGGGACTGTGAGCTTCACAGAGCAGCAACTAATTCTTATATTTCTTTGTGACCCTTTAATGCCTTGAACAGTGCTAGGCATATATAAGTGTTCTATATATAATTATTAACTTGAAAAATGAATAGTTAATTAGATTAACGTTCAACTGGAATCCTCCCTTGCCTTTCTGTCTCAGCTTCCCTGGAACTTCTCAGTTTTGGATCAGCACAATCTCTTATCTTTTCTGCATCAACACCATTCTATAAATTAGTACATGTTAAAGGCTGAATGTTTATGCCCCCCAAAGATTCATGTTGAAATCCTAACCCTCAAAGAGATGGTATTTAGAGGCGGGGCCTTAGGGAGGTAATTAGCTCACGAGGGTGGAGCTCTCATGAATTGGGATTATTGCTCTTATAGAAGGGACCCCCAGAGAGCTCTCTCACTCATTTTGCACTATATGAGGAAAAAAGAAGTTGAAAGTCAGCAATCCGGAAAAGAGTTCTTACCAGAACCTCATCATGCTGGTACCCTGATCTCAGACTTCCAGCCTCCTGAACTGCAAAAAATAAATTTCTGTTCTTTATTAGCCACCCAGTATGGTATTTTGCTATAGCTGCCCAAACTAAGAATCACAGTCAAGCAGACTCACATTATTGTTTGCCTTTTAATTTATCAGTATTTGCTACAACCCTCTCCTCTTCCTCCACCTCAGAGGAAAATTTTCCTTAGTTTTTAGACAAATCTCTCTTTACCTGTGCTCAGCAGTCTCCCTTCGATTGTTTTCTCTCTGTCTACCTATCTATAGGTCTTTTCTCCTCAGCATATGAATATCCTCAAGGCACCCTTAACTTAAAAAAAAAAATTCTGTGTGCTTTTCCATCTGATTATGGGAGTAGCAATTGCTATCTCACAGGCACACAAGAGTTAAACTAGCGAATGTTTGTCATAGGCTAAGCACAATGTCTGTTATATCCTAAGCACTGAGTAAATGTACGTTTTCACTAGTATTAGGTACTAATAACTCACCTTCTCATACATTAGTAACAGAATGTGAGGCCCTTGGTCAAACAATGCATACCTATTCTTTCACAGAATTATAATTAAAGAAATAGAATACAATCAAAGTAATGACAATGTTCCACCTAAGTTTCCTCTTCTACATAAATGCAGAGTTACTTTCCCACAATATTGGATAAGAAAGGCCTAAATATCAGAGTATGATGGAATTCATTTTCTAAATTACATGGCTCTTGCAAACAATTATTTCCAAACTCTAGAAAGAAAACTGACACATCAGTGTCTGTATATCTTGCCTGGTATGTTTATGCAAGTGTTCTCTAAATTATTATGTACAAATATCAGCTGGCTTTATGATGATTATTCTTACTACAAATTTAAAAATCTGATCATAAATTTTCATCATTCTTTGGTATACAGAAAATAATTGCAGCACTATTAAAACCTAATTTTTCTTTTGGCTCTTTGAGTTTTATATGATTTCACAGTATTCTCTGTTATAAATTAGGGTTGCAATGGCAACCGTCTGAGGTGTGATACTACCAAACCAATGAATTTCTTATCCCCAAAGAGTTGGTGAGCTTCTCTATGACACATTAGTGGTGTGGAGGTGAGCAATGTACAGTCAGTCCAATGAAAAGAATAGTGAGACTTCACGAGCATTGAGGGTGGATTTGGATAGCAGGGGAAAAGATTCCTAAAATCCAGACCAATAACAGTGACGATGTAGAACAGAATCCATCTGTCCCAAAAAGAGATGGTATTTTACATTAATGGAAAGTATTTATTTGTTTGTTTATTTATTTATTCTTTTATTGTTAATTTTCAAAGAAGTTGAGTGATCCCCAGCTGTGTAAATATTTAAGTACAGATTGGGGAAAAGGTGATACTGGTGGGATTGGGAAGTTTTGTTGGTTAAAAGAATATTAGGTTAAGACAATGACTGTTATCGCCTAAACTTTAGATATTTACCAATTTACTTCAAAGAGATAAATTTCAATTCCTTTTTAGAGAAATGGGCAAAGCAATTTAGGAGATCCTTTCGGCTGGCCTCCTGCATGCACCCAAAATAGACAGTTAAGGTAAAATGAGCCTCCCTAACGTGGTTCCAGTTAGATTCTTGTTATGCGGACTTCTGATTTGCACTTTTATCTTTAACAGACAAAGCTAAACATCAGTACAACTATGCTTCCTTGAAGTTCCTACTAAAAAAATAACTGTGATCTTAGTCAATTTCTCTTCAGTTTTCTGAACAAAAGGAACAACTGAGGAGAACTTAAAATGATTAGAACAATTCTCTGAACTTCTGTCTTTATAGAAAGCAAATCAATTTGTCATTTGGGATGATTGGAGATTCTTTACTGTTCCTCCTCAAAACAGTCATTTGACCTACTTCACAACTCTGGTTTTTCTCTAATACAGGGCTTATTTTGACAAGGCTTTCCTAAATAAGACTCCTTATCTACTATTCATTTTATCTATTGGGTGGATTGCCTAGGAGGACTAACTGACATCAGAAGGTTATAGATATACTATAAGAAGTCACCATAGAAGGAATAAATAGCTCTGGAAAAATAGTAATAACATTGAGTTTTCAGGTTTCCTGAACCATCTCTAAGATGAGACTTTCCTTGTATTGGGGTGGGCGTTGGGAATGTCTCTCCCAGGCCAGAGAACTACAGGAGCAGTAATTTTCAACCTTGGTCTGTGACTTTCGTAGTAAGGGGTCATACGACCTGGGAATTGGAGATAGAGTTTAGATTATTGGATGGATCTGTGCAGAGGTTACTGGAAATAGGGCTGAGTCCCTGGGTAGAAGGGAGACAACCAGCCTCTCTGTCTTGGAACCTGGATTTCTGCAGAACTATAACTGATAGATAGCTCAGCATAAGGATCTGAGGATTTCAAAATGTTCATTTTCTCTGAGCTAGTAATTTCTCTCTGTTCCTAGGAAAAATTCCATTTGGGGGTGGGGAGAAATTCTAATGTACAAAGATGTTCAACAAAAATTGCCTCATTATTCTCCTGTTTCCTTTATTCTTATTAGGATTTGAAAACATAAAAATTGTGAAATAACGTAGAAGTGCTCAATGCCTGTTTTCTTAATTAATGGAGTGAACACATGTTAGAATTAGTAGAACAATAATAGTATGTATAGTAGAAAAATAGAAAATATTTACAGAGATTTTCTGTGTGTCAGACACTGTGCTAAGAGCTTTAAAAGGATTATCCCATATGATGTATACTTCACAGAAGTTCTGTTAGATACTATTCTTATAAAACATTTTTGTTTATATGTTTTATTCTCTACCTGCACAGCATCTCTTCTTTGATAATACTACCTTGATTTTTGTTGTAGGGCTACTTCTCTCTCTTTCTCTATCCATTTGCTTTGGGGTGGGGTGGGGTGGGGGTGGGGGGTTAGCTAATAAGCCATATAACCAGGCCTAGTCAACACTCCATCATCCTCATCAGAGTCATAGGTTCAGGTTGGACAAGGGCCCCAAGAAGGGTTGCCATAACAAGCAAATAAAAATATAGGATACCCAGATCAATTTTAATTTCAGATATACAACAAATTATTTCTCAGTGTAAGTACATTCCACACAATGTTTAGGCCACAATTTTAAAAAATGATCAATTGTTTATTTGAAATTCAAATATATTTGAATTTTATCTGGAAATCCTATAAAGAGAGAAGGTAAGACTCAGTCTAGGACTTACACGAACCATTAGACAAGAGGCACTTCATATTTTTCCTGAAATTGCTAAATTTGTAGAACATAAGCCTAGAGTTGCTGGAAGCTATCTTTTGTTCAATATGGGGAAAGTGGGTCTGCGAATGAAGCCTTCACAGAGTAGAGCAGAGCCAAGGTTCTGATGACATCATTTGGGCTCCTGGATTTATTAATCCAGGACTTTGTCTGGATTGGCATAATTCAAAGTTATTATGCCAATATGTTTTCTTTTTCTCTGTATTGAAACATGAGTTTGGTTTACGTTGCATGGAACTAAAATATTCTATCTAATATGTCATTATCCCCATAAACGAGAAACAGGTATTATTTTGATAGACTTAAAGTCTCGGAGCAAGTATGTGGTAGATTTGGGATTTAAAACATGAAAGTCTGGGTACAATATTCTAGTTCTTAAGAAATATTCTAGACTGTCTTTCTAAAAAACAAATATATGATATGATAAATTGCAAATAGTTTTTTTTTTTTTTTTTTTTAAAGATTTTATTTATTTATTTTTCCCCCAAAGCCCCAGTACATAGTTGTCTGTCATAGCTGCACATCCTTCTAGTTGCTGTATGTGGGACGTGGCCTCAGCATGGCTGGAGGAGTGGTGCCTCGGCGCGCACCCGGGATCCGAACCCGGGCCGCCGGCAGCGGAGCGCACGCACTTAACCGCTAAGCCACGGGGCCGGCCTGCAAATAGTTATTTAAAAAAATATTTACACACACAAACTCAAAGAGAGATACCCTCTTGAGGAGCCAATCTCTTTTAGGCTGACAGATCGGAGGATCCCTTGGGTATATGCAAAAGGCAATCTAGGGGCAAATTTATACCTCCAAATAATACAGAAAAAACTCAGTTCTCCCTTCTTACCTGGTGATACTTCTATAAAACTATACTCTCTCTCACTCCAAACCACTTTGTAGATTTGAAACCCAAGCTCACTAAAAACCAAACCCCAAACAAAACTTGTTTGCAATGAAAATTATAGACTGCACACCTAAAACTTACAAATTTGATCATATCACCCTCCTGCTTACAAGTAAAGTATATTTTCCCTATGTTGACATGGAAGAATTTTAATTATCTGGCCATTGTCTACTTTTCTGTACTTGTCTTTTGCTTGTCACTCTCTACTTGCACCTGCTGACTTGTCATGCTGAACTTCTGGCAGTTCTGTACATGATTCATGCTTTTTTTTACCCTCCCAATAGCCTATTCTGTTCTGTGTACCTGTAATGCCTTGATCACATCTCCTCCTACTCACATTTGAAAAGTAAACTAACATAAGTCCTCTGAGAAAGCCTGCCTTGATCTGCTACCACCTTACACTAGTGAGATAGTGCTCTTCTGTTTATGATAGAATTCAACGAATAGGCTGCTTCTTTCATGCTGCATTTACCCCCTCATTAACCACTCTTTGGATGCAGGTTGTCTCCTGGGACAGGGCAAGACTTGGGCTCAGCTTACTTTGGCTGAGTGCCAACTATCAAAACTCTTAGCAGCTGAGAGAATAAGGGTCTCAGTCCTCAAGGGGGGCTCTAAAGGGAGCTCTCAGTCAGGCTGTAAGTGGGGCAACACAGCACACAGTGCCCAGCCTGGAAGTTATGGGAGCCTGAAAAGAAACTATATTATCAGAGATCAGACAAAATATTCTATATTTTATAATAATGATCATAGTTGACACAACCATTTAAAATGAAAAAGTGTAAATGATTGCAGCAAATCTCTTGTACATACAGTGGTTTCTGTTCAAAATACATCAAAATTACTCCTTGTAGCAAGTTAAGTATCAAGAAAATCAATTAACCCTTTAATGTCCTAATAATACCCTGGTGACCTAAAAAGCATTTATAAACTTACAAAGGGTTTAACTATTACAAAGTAATTTAAACAATAGAACATATAATTCCAGTTTTATCAATAGTCTCTTCCTTTCGGGAAAACATCAGAAAGAAATATTACTTAAGTCAGCATTCCAAAGAACAATTAATTTAAAATAAGGTTTTATAAAAAGCAGTTAGTCATATAGTAGAACCATCTTAGCAAGCAAGGCATCAATTACCATCTAATGTAATTTCGTGTATGATCTCTTTTATAAATATTTTTTAAATTTCTCCTGTTAAACCTTTTCATTTATTTAACATGTCCTGATATAGCAGGCATTTAAAATAATTTTAATTGGTGAATACTCCTTTAAAATACAATGCCATAATCTTTTAATTACATTAAATTTCTTCTTCATCATGAGTTCTTTTATATCAAAATCACTTTGACAGTAATCGTGTTCTTAAAGCACTAAAATTCAAAATTTGCTTCACCTAAAAATAATGTTTTTTCTGATTAATTCTAAAATTTTGCATATTTTTCTTATTATCAGATACATTTACTATGATATGTCATGAAAACTTCTGTGCAAGGTAAACATGTACTATAGTCCAATTTAATCAGACATAAAAAATAACAATAAATCTTAATTTTGTCTTCAATAAAAATTAATCTGTCAAAAGGTATTTTGCCCCAAATTGAGATTTTTCTGCTTAATACATTACTTTTTCACTTTATCACAGATTCCCTGGCCTTATTGTCGTTAAAGTAGCATAGGGCAAATGTTTGTGATTTAGTAAGAAGTAATTTGATAGTTTCACTGACAATCACATTACAATATAGCATACTTCATAAAAATTATTTTACATAGCTTTTTCAAAACTTGGAAATCAGCATAATTGATTCTATATGTAGTAATTATTTTTCCAATTTCTTTATCACTTATGAAGGCATCATGATCCTTTCCACCTCTACAATTTGTTTCCAGTATGAAGAGAAAATCACAAGTTTTGAGCTATTCAATAATTTTGCTGTTTATGTGTCTTTTAATATAAAACAATTAAAGACTACCCACTATCTATTGCATTTATTTTTAAACAGAACTATAGCCAAATGTGTAAGTGACATTACGTTATGTTTTAACATTTTAGGAATATTTAGAAAGGAAAGTCATTTTCTTTGAATAAAGAAGATCTATTTTCATAGTTTTCCAACTGTATATTTTTTTATAAATAAGATAACTGTCAGAAAAGCTAACTAACTTTAAATCTATTCATGCTTAAATAAAAATTACAAGCTTGATCCTTAAATTCCAACTACATTTTAGTTACAAAAATATCTGAGCAACTTTCTCATCTATGCCTTATGATTTAATTTTATCTTTTTCTGATGAAAACATTTAAATATCAATATTAAAGGTACCTACCAAAGAGTAGACTATCCATGCAAATATTTTAGACATAGAAAAAAAGTCTACAGTGTTGCCAATGGATTTTCATATGTAGAATCTTTATGAAATGATTATAATTTTCCCTTTTCATGATATTAGGATTATTGTAGGTTTGTTAATTTAGTTTGTTCTTTAAAAATAGAAAGCATCGCTGTTGAGAATGGCAGAAGACAGAGTCATTAATAAAAATCCTGTATAGCATCTCAGTTAGTTTGGGAGGCTATGACGAATTACCATAGACTGGGTGGCTTAAACCATAAACATTTAACGTCTGCAAGGCTGGAGGTCTGAGATCAGAGTACCAGCATGGTTGGGTTCTTGGTGAGACTCTCTTCTTGGTTATGTCTTCACATAGCCTTTCCTCTACCACAGGGGTCCTACTCTTTTTATAAGGACATTAATCCCATCATAAGGGCCCCATCCTCATGACCTAATCTAACCCTAACTACCTCCCAAAGGCCCCATCTCCAAATATCATCATTTTGGGAGTTTGGGTTTCAACACATGAATTTTGGGGGAGCACAAACATTCAGTCCATAGCGATAAGATTAAAAGTAACAATACTTTGTTTCCACTTCACAACAGTGGACACAGAGCATACCTATAATCTTGTCAATATCTGTTAACACCTGGGAAAAATTCCAGGCATTTGTTGTCTGATCAATACAAAGAAGAGTCTGAAAGCAAAATACTTCAGAGAATTTCAATATACAGGTCTGATAGAAATCAATAAAAGGACAGAAATTATTTTAAAAATCCACAACATACAGATTTTGTATCAAATATCAATGTAAGTCTACTTCAAAAATTAGCTGCCTAGGTTTAGAGGGATGTTTATTATGTTTTCTTGAAGTCAATGCACATCTTTATGTCATGGACAACAATTTTGTTACACCAGCATTTCTCAAATATTTTGGTCTTGTGACCTGTTCACACTCTTAAATATTATTGAGGACCCCAAACAAGTTTTTGTATATGTGGGTTATATCTATTGATATTTACTGTATTAGAAATTAAACTGAGAATTATTAAATCATTATCAATTAATTTAATAAAAACAATAATCCCACTACATGATTAAATGACATATTTTTAATGAAAAATAACTAGATTTTTAAAACAGTGAGAAGAGTAGCAGAGATATGTAGTTTGAAAGCAAAGGAATATTTTAATAGCCTTTAGAGATAACTGTGGATAATCTTTCGTGATACTACACTAAAATTCAGCAAGTGGAAATTTCTGAAAGTTTCTTAAAGGTTAGGGCAATGTGAAATCTGAAATCCTATCAATGAGCATTTCCTTCTGTGTTATATTAAAACCTATTGTCTCTCTTCCACGTGGAGTATATTTTCTACGCATGCATGACTTGTACCTTGCAGACCCTTTGAAAGGGTTCTGGAGACTCCCAGATGTCCTTGGACCACACTTTGAGAACCACTGTGTTTCAGTGTTTTAATACAGACAACTTCTAAAACTTCATTGCATTGTTGCATATCAAATAAATATTACACTTTAGGATTGCATATTACATGTAGGACTTACTCCTAACACTTTTTCTACAATAGATTCTCAAGACTCCTATCACAGCTATGATACGGCCTTAGATTTCCAACCTTAGGCTGAAGTAACTGTTTTTAAATCAGTTCATTGTTACAAAAATATTGGTTTACTACAAATTCTGATAGCACATCAAAATGGCTTCAAGACAAGTTATAGGATATTTTCTACAATGGCGCTTTAAAATAAATAGCCGTGATTTTCACATAAAGAAAAACTCTCGTAGTCTGAAAAGCTGAGCAGTTTTGGGTGGGGAAAGCTGTAGGAAAAAGGAAAATAAGAAATCCCTCTTAATCAGTCTATGAAGCTGAAGGTTTTCACCAGTATACAAGAAATCTCAGCCCCCACTCAAAAGCAGCGGCCATTTCTTTAGGTACTGGCAGAATATCATTTAAAAAATGAAGAAAATGAGGATTCTGATGGGGCGAGAATAGACCTGCCGCTCTCAAAATTGAAAGAAACCGCCCAAAGACGCAGTTCAAACTGAAGACAGTAGAAAGCGGAAGGGCCAAAGAGAGTTAGTTATTACTGCATGCCAGAGATTTCACATAACACTCAGCCATCAACAGGGGATTTCTTAGAAGAAACTTTTAAGAGAATTATGACCAGAAGCTAATCTGATAAATGATTAGTTGAGATCTGGGTGGCCAGAGAGAGCTATCCAAGACCATAGATATGTTACATATTTACCTGTAATTGCAGTTATATGTACCTGAGATTACAGTTATATGGTCTTTGCACTGAAGAATGAAGACTCGTTTACTCCATAGATCAACTGAACTTTTTAATTGTGTCCAATTGTAACAGAAGAGATGATCTATCACAAACGCTTTCTTCTCTGTGAAGACTTCTCTGCCATCCACAAGACACATAACTGCTTGCTGCTTTCTACTTTCTAATAGAACACTTTATCTTTTCCTTTAATATAGGCTATTACCATTTATTATACAGCTAAGCACTTCAGGCAGGGATCATGTCTTATTCATTTTTTTATCCCAAGTGTTTAATATAGTACCTGCCACACTAGGCACTAAATAATAGTAATGATTGTTTATTGAATAAATATCCAATTAAAATTTAAAGTTTTTCGGGATTTTGGGTTGTTGTAAGTTTTTTGTTTTTCTACTGTGCTTCTAGTGCTTTATCTTAAAATGCTCAATTGCTATTAAGCTCATTCTAAAATAAGTTTTGTACTAACAATGCACTGGATCTCAAAACTTTAAAACTCTAAAACCTGCTGTACAACCTCTTCCATTCTCCTCAATCTACCAGCCTTACAACTTTTTTCCCCAAGGTATCCACCAGGGTTGAAACTATCTATAATATATGTGGAAAAAAAGTTTACTTAGGCACAGTGATTGATGTGCAGTACTTGTAATTTTTCTTTTCTCTTTTACTTTTGGCTGTAGAAAGAAGGGAATACAGAGATCATTGTGCTATACTTGCACTTCAGTTACGTGACCTTGGGCAAATCACACCTCTGAATGGCAGTGATATTTCCATTTTAGGGCTGTTGTGTATATTAGATAATATATATGTATCGCATCTGGCTCACGGTAGGTATTTAACATATTATCAAGTTTTTTTACACCTTCACCACTATCACGCTAGTCTAAAACACCATCATTTCTAACTTAAAGCACTGTAATAGCTCCTAGTTGACCTTCTTGATTCCAGGCACACCCCCCATTCTCCACACAGCAGCTACAGTTATGCCTCTTACAATGTAAATCAGATGTTTCACTCTCCTGCTCAAAATCATCTGATGACTTCCTTTCCCTCCCCCTGTCAGAGCTGACATGATATGTCCCCCACCACCCCCATCAATCTCATCTCCAAACGTGACATTCGTATCCACGACCTCACTGGCCTCCTTGTGGTTCCTTGCACATGCCAAGCACACTCAGCCTTGGAACCTCACTGCATCTGAAGATCCACTGCCTAGAATGCTCTTCCCTTCACTTCTCTTACTTTAATCGTCTACTCAAATATCCCCTTATCATCAACCCACCCTAGCAACCTCTCTCGGCCCCACTCCTGTCACTGTTTCATTCACTACTATTTGCCCAGGATCTAGAGCAGTGCCTGGTACATAGTGGCCCCTCAAAATTATTTGCTGAGTGAAAGAATAAACATATTATTGAGAATAATTTCTAAAAATTCTAGGTAGCATGCAGCAGAATTATAAAATCATGGAGAAACATTTTTCATTACCTTAAATTAAACGATAACAACAGCTAGTATTTATTGAGTACTTATTTACTATACATCAGGCATTAACCAATTTGGTCCTCATACAAAACTTATAATGTTGGTATGATCACTGTCCCCATTTGGTAGCTGAAAAAGCTGAGGTTCAGAAGTTATGTAACCAGCCCAAGGTAACCCAGCAAATGATAGAGTTTGGTTTTGAACTCAGGCACTCTGGTTCCAGAATCGATCTGAATCAACACACTAATTTCCAAAAAGAACTTCACGACAAAATACTTTGGTCTCCTCACAACATTGATTTTCTTGTAGAGTTCATAAAATCATTTTGATCTACTGTTACTATGTGTCAAATGATTTGTTATGATTCAAAGAGCATTTTTCCCTGTCATGTTAGGAAAGGGAATAAATAAGACAGGACCTATTTCTCAGTCAGCCCACACTTGATAGTTCATATAGGTCTGAGGAGATGTAGCTCCCTGTCTTAACAGAAACTGTGTGAACTGCTCCTGTTCATCAATCATGTAGTGGCTGTTTACTTGTCCCCAGGCCACATTTCTCTCCATGGCATCTGGGTCTTCCCCTCAGCAAAGCTAAAATGTGCAATGACAGATGAAATTTCTGCTCCCATTTGGATGTGAAATTCAAATCTAAGTTGGAATGTCCCACTGTTGGAACACAAACATAGATCACTAATGAGACACAAAATTTATGTTTGATAAGACCATCCACTGTAAAAATATATCAACTATTTAATAATCAGGACAAAAAGTTAACACTTAGAATTATACAAAAATTGTTCTCTTTCTCTCTGAACTTTTCTAAAGATTCTCTCATTTATTCATTACATTTTAGTCCAAGTGACCTTGCTACTTTGCTGAGAAAATGGTCAAATGTGGAAAATAAATTAAATTGACAGAAATAAAGTAAAGAACAATAAGAATTACGAACAAAAGTATTTATTTAATGTAGAACACATGCTATAGGCTCTGCTGATTATGCAATTAAATCACTATGGATACAGCTAGGAAATAAGGGAAGAAATTACTAAAGTAAGAATTAAGACCTAGGGATATGACCTCACACTTGTCAGAATGGCCATCGTCAAAAAGATAATAAGTAAGTATTGGCAAGGATGTGGAGAAAAGGAAATCCTTGTGCACTGTTGATGGGAATGTAAATTGGTGCAGCCACTAGGGAAAACAGTATGGAGTTTCCTCAAAAAATTAAAAATAGAACTACCTTAGGATCCAGCAATTCTACTTCTGGGTATTTAACCAAAGAAAACAAAACACTAATTCAAAAAGATATACAGGGCTGGCCCCGTGGCTTAGCGGTTAAGTGTGTGCGCTCCGCTGTTGGCGGCCTGGGTTTGGATCCAGGGCGCGCACTGACACACTGCTTCTCCAGCCATGCTGAGGCTGTGTCCCACATACAGCAACTAGAAGGATGTGCAGCTATGACGTACAACTATCTACTGGGGCTTTGGGGAAAAATAAATAAATAAGTAAAAATTATAAAAAAAAAAAAAGATATACAGTTGGCCTTCTGTATCCACGAGTTTCGTATCGCTGATTCAACCAACTATGGATTAGATAAGGAAAGCAAACTGTATTCATTGTACTATGCCATTTTATATAAGGGAGTTGAGCATCCTTGGATTTAGGTGTCCATGGGGATTCCCAGAACCAATCCCCTGCAGATACTTAGTGATGACTATATGCACCTCTATGTTCACTGCAGCATTATTCACAATAGCCAAGATATGGAAGCAACCTAAGTGTCTATTGATAGATGAAAGGATAAAGAAGATGTGGTCTATATATGTATATACACATACACCACATATATATATATAATGCATATATATATGTACAATATATAATGTGTATATATATACCACATTATGTATATATAATGGAATATTACTCAGCTATAAAAAAAATGAAATCTTGCCATTTGCGACAACATGGATGGACCTAGAGAGTATTATTGTACTAAGTGAAATAAGTCAGATAGGGAAAGACAAATACCATATGATTTCATGTATATGTGGAAACTAAATAACAAAACAAATAAACAGACAAAACAAAACAGAAACAGACTCATAGATACAGAGAACAAACTTATGGTTGCCAGAAAGTAGGGGGGAGGTGGTGTTGGGCAAAATAGGTGAAGGGTATTGGGAGGTACAAACTTCCAGTTATAAAATAAATGTTATGGGATGTAATATACAGTATAAGGAATATAGTCAATAATATTATAATAACTTTGTATGGTGACAGATGGTAACTAGATTTATCATGGTGATCATTTTATAATATATAAAAATGTCAAAATCACTACATTGTACACTTGAAACTAACATAATATTGTACGTCAACTATACTTCAATAAAATAAATAAATAAAAATTACATTAATGCCATCCTCTAAAAAAGAAAGAACTAGGTTTGTTGCCCTGACAAAGGCAGCTGAGTGGCTTATCTAATCATTTATATTTTTCTTCCAACTCAAATTCACTGAAGAGTGATGCTCACTCAGATTCATGAACCATCTACCAGAATTAGATTCAGGGTTTCCATCAATCTCTTGAAACTGTACACAAAATTTTGTGCAGGCATTTATATATTAATTTTTCTAGGAAAAATTCCACATCTTATACCAGTTTTTCAAGGGAACCCATGACCTAACAGAGGTCTAGAAGAACACTATTCAATAGCATTGTAACAAAATAGTTGACATTTCATATTTGTATATTTTCCATACACACACACACACACACACACACACACACTTTTATATATATATATATATATATATATATATATATATATATATAAAAGAGAAGCTTTGAAGGCATGCAATCAAGCCTTTTCCTTTGGGGAAACAGTAATCCTACAAAGAGAAATGTCTACCCATCCTCTACCAGGAGGTAGTTTTAAGATTTCTGGTTTCATTAATGGGTTGAATGGAGAGAGGTGTTCCTTCTGATTCTTATTTTCTTTTAACATAAAGATATTCCTAAAGTGGCTATCAATTACCGATTTAATTGAGCACCAATGCATATTAATCATGGTTTTCCATGCAAATGTAGACATGGGGGGAGAACTAAGGTCTGTAGAGAAACTAAATGCTATAAAGACTGTAGTTTATTCATCAATCAAAATAAAACTAATTCTAAAACATAAAGTATATGTTAGGAAACCCAACACAATTCTACTTTAATCTCTTTTTTAATATTAAAATGAAATTATTTTTAAAAAATTGTCCCAGGTAGTTGTTGAGTTGGCTTACTAGGTAGTCAGTCCTTCTTAGACATCTTTTGCAAAGCACAAATGAATAAGTCTCATTTATGGCCAAGTAACTTTCTTACACCAAAGAGTGGTTCTCACTGATTCACAGAGGTACTAACAGCTCAAAATGACACCATCAACAAGAGCAGGCAGCAGAGCAGCCACTGCTGCTCTACAGCCACCATTTATTGAGGGCTGACTCAGACTCTGTGAGGCATTTCACACATATTTTCTCATTTGTCCTTATAACAACCCTTCAAGAAAGAGATTGAACTGCATTTTAGATGTGGCAAGCAATTGTTACCTAGACCTCCTTTCTGGGATGAAGGCTTTTCCTATTACCCATTTTTTCTGGAAAAAGAGAAGAACTGATTTAACTTCTCAGGCAAGTGTGCAAGCTCTGAGACATTTGGTCATCCTCTTCAGAGCCAACTGAGCTACAGCACCAAGGGAGTAGACTTCCTGAGTACAGAAGAGGAAGGAGGTCATTCAATCATCCATTATATTAGAAATTAGAACAGATCCATAGACAAAAAAAAGCAATAAATATCCTGAAGGAAGAAGAAATATGGGATTCAGAGGCTTGATCTTATAATGTTAGACTTAGAAAGCATCTTAGCTGGTTATTTTGTATCCTTCAATTAAACCCCAAATTGTATGTTTTCATACATTTTATTATGTACCGGACATTTTCAACATTCCTGCTAAATGAAGAATCAGTTGAGCTAGACACAGTGCCCCGTTTAACTGGTAATATAAAAACTATTTTAGGAGGGTCTCTCTTTACATTATATAAAATACATAAAATATTCTAATTCTTTGTTGCACAAGGATAGTGCAATTTTATACTACCTTGTTATTTTTTACTTCTCCAAATTGATGTTAATAATTTAAAATACCTTCTTTTAAAATCTTGGATATGGATTAGTAAAATTGAAAGATACTGCAACCGAGGTCAATAGAGCCTCTAGGATATAGAATTGAAAAAATAAAAGTATCTATCCCTCACTTTGTGATAGCAAATTTATTCATTGTAAATGAGCTCAGGACCCTCGGCCAGAAAGAACATGACACAGGCTGGGATAAGTTGAAAATCAGTCAGCTGAAACTATTGTCATTGTCATGGTCTTAAATGGCTCTCAGAGAACAGGAAAAGGGCTTTAAGAGCCGAGATACACAAATGCAGCTGATCTTCTGAAAGGAAGAGAAAATAAACTGTATAAACGACAAAGCTGAGAGTTTGGTATTGATTGCATAAAAGGCTCTAGGATGGGTTTCGAGCCCTGAGAAGATGAAATAGAGTCAAGTATCAGGTTGGTGATTGGTTTAGCAGCTATTAAGACCTCTTCCAAGCCTGAATTACAGACCTATCAATAACAGTGGCTGGTTTGGGGTTTTTAGATAAATATGTTCCTAGAATGCAGAAGGGAAATTCATTAGATTAACATAGCTTAATAAAAATATCACATGATAGCAGTGGTTATTACATATAGCCTAGAGGTTAAGAGCAATTCTTCTGGACTTGATTAGATTTGCTTCTGTTCTGCTACTTACTCCAGGTCTACAATCCTTTATCTGAAACCTTGAGGCCAGACAGAGTTGGGAATTTAGAACTTTTTTTTTCATTTTAGGAACTATGATGAATAGTCTGTATATTATATAAACATTCCCAGCACCCATTACTAATCAAAAACAGTGCAATGTCTCAATATCCATGCTAAGTGGAATAAATAAAGGCTATATATAGTCACCTCTATTTAAGCCAGATTTCATCTCTGTAAATAAGGACTTGTGTACCTGTAGTTGTGTGACTTTAGATAAATTATTTAATTTCTATAGGCAAGTTATTTAATGACTATGAGCTTCACTTTCTTCATCTTTAAAAGCAAGATAATAACAATAACTACTTCATTGGATGTTGATGATAACTTAATAAAATAGTGTATGTAAAACATTTGATATATAATATCTGGAACCACCATGCAGTTAAACATTTTATTTTTTCTCATTTTACAACCTTTGCTCTAAACCAGTGGATCTCAATACTAGATACACATTAAAATCACAAGGGGATCTTTAAACAACAGCAGTGCCTAGGCCCCTCATCCTATCAATTATATTAGCATATTTATCTCTGCTGGGAGGATCAGTACCACGGCAGTTTTAAAAGCTGCCCAGGTGATTCTAATGTTCACTCAGAATGAGAACCACTACTCCAAATACATGGTCACAGAGAATCCTGCCCACCCTCCTTTTTTTGGTAGCATTTAATGGCAATTTCTAAAAACATTCACCATCAAGAAAGGGAATGTCCAATCATTGAACTAGCCATGCCTACCACTTTACATAAATAGTCTTTCCATTATAAATCTCTTAGATGAGTTCAGTAGGTAAGGGCTGAGATTAGTTTAGTAGGTAGTTTCTCATAGTCTCATTACTTTTGGGAGAACTGACAAATCACTGTGCTAGCCCCAAAATACAAGAGACCAAGCCTTAGATCCAAAGTGCATCAAATGTGAGGCTCTTCCGGGACACATCCCTCTTCCTGTACTCCACTTCTACATGGTTCCTTCTACGATGAGACTGAATATTCAAACAGACAACACTCAGATTATATTTGTCAACAGAACTCTGACCCACAACTTCTCAAGCAACCAACTTGGGAAGCCAAACCACAGCTCTGCAGCAAACTTGCCCAGAATTGTCAGAACTTGGTCAAAGACTGCCAGCTTCTCTATTTTTTTGCCATGGCTTCCAACACAGGACCAACCACGGAAAGCCAATTATGCTCCCCAAACCAATCATATGCCAGCTTCCCATGCCAACAACCCAATCAGAGCACATCTGAAGCCTTTGTTTTTTTCACTATAAAGCTTTCTCACTTGGCTCCTTGCCTTTGAGTCTATGCCAAATGCAAGTGATGATGGCTGCTATAGAAAGCTCTGAATAAATAGCGTCGGTTTTTTCTAATTGGTGTGGTCTTAATTTATTTCCACAAAGAGTTTGGAGGATGAGAAGCATGAATTGTTATAAGCACAGCTCCGTTTCCTGTTACACTTTTCCATTATTCACTTACTTTAACTGTTAATTTTTAAACTTTGTATAGCATACATACAGAAAAATACATATATCGTTAAGTATGAAACTCTGAATTTTCACAAACTAAACACACTTACGAAATCAGCACCTAGGTGAAAAAAGTCTGTGTAATTAGCAGCCCCAAAATACCGTCTTTTGTGCTCCCTTCCAGACACTACAGACTCCCCCAAAAGAGTGACATTTATGTTGACTTCTAAAACCATGAGGTTGTTTGGCCTGCTTTATATTTTATTGATCAGACAGTAGTATCTACGTTTGGTGTCTAGCTTCAATTTGGTGTCATAGCTCAATGTTATGTTTCAGTTTCTTCCTTGCTATTACATGTTTTCATTGCCATGTGATATTCCAGTGTAATAAGTGTCTCACAATTTATGTTTCCATTTTACT
The DNA here is from genome assembly GCF_057802395.1 of Ceratotherium simum simum. Classification (NCBI taxonomy): domain Eukaryota; kingdom Metazoa; phylum Chordata; class Mammalia; order Perissodactyla; family Rhinocerotidae; genus Ceratotherium; species Ceratotherium simum. Next base: position 27,727,119 of record NC_141900.1, read on the forward strand.
GTTGATGGCCATTTGGGTTGTTTCTAGCTTGGGGGTATTAAGTGAGCTCTTATGAACATTCTAGGGCATGTCTTTTTGGCAATTTACATATTTCTGCTAGGAATGTATCTAAGAGTGGAATTGCAAGATCATAGTGTATGCATATGATTCACTTTGATAGATATGAAAATTACTCTTTAAAAAAAAAAGCCATGGGAACCATGCATTGGTACTCAACTAAAACTAAAGGAGGAATTTACTGTCCAAATAGGTACAACCCTGATCTTGTGTTTTCCATCATGCTAATGTTATTTTAAGAGATTGTATTAATTTTTTTCTAAAAAAAAAATAAAATACTGCAGATATTGTGCCAGTTTTACTTCTAGAAATATATAGACTAGCTTATGCAATTTACATCTACTGGAAATATATATATCTGAGAATAACACTATAATAAAAGCATCCTTGGCTTTCCTTTTATGTAGTAAAAAAGAGAAAGAAGCTGCTTGCATTTTAGGAAGGCTTAAAATTAAGCAAGACAAACTTCTCCCTTATATAAGCTGCTTGAGGCAGGAACCAGGTCAAATTCATCTTTATATTCCTACCTCTGCACCTCTGGTACATAGAAGGCTCTGGCTAAACGTTTGTGGAATAAATGAATCTTCAAAAAGCCATGTCAGCAAACGTTCCTCTTGAAATGTTCTTTTAATGAGGTGGTAGGACGCTTGATAAAATTCATTACATCTGCCTTCCCAGCCCTCCTTTTGTTGTTTGTGCTTCTGGCCCTAGAGCACAGTGCTGAGAACCTGCAGACAGGCCATGCCCCTGCATGGGAGGCTGGGAAGGGCTTGAACCAAAAGAGGAAGGAAAGTAATTGTTTACATTTTTCCCACCCTGGTTACCCAGACTGCTCACCTATGCATTCGCACCGATGCCCTCCAACCCTAAGGCGGATGAAGAGAGATTCTGCTCTAACGTGAATGTAGCTAGCGCAGGGCACAAGAATGAGTAATAGGAATTGCAGATAAGCCACCAAACCGGGAAACTCCCAGAGGCCCCAGTACATTCATATTTGTTGTGAAATAACTACGCTTGTTAAATAATTTACATTTACTTTCAAAATTTTCTAGGAGATGTTTAGGTCAAACTTCAACGACATGTTTTGGAGAGAACCAAACACAGACAGAATTCCATGGCAAGTACCTCAATTTTGTAAGATTTTAATATATTGCCAGCAAAAAAATCACCTTGTATGGTAAATAGAAATCAGTATGCCAGGAAAAATGTCCTTGGACTAATTAAAAAGCCACTGCTCTTATGTTCATTGTGTACTCTCCCTTTCCACCTCACTGTATCCCAAGTGAAAAGAAGAAAATTATGTCAACATTAAAGGAACGTTATCACCCAAAATTTCACCGCTTTAGCTCCAGGGACGTTTACATTTTTCCTAATTCTTGCAAAGTCTTTGTTCAATTGTATAATTATGGTAAATAATGGTAATCATGGTGTGTGTAGACTTTTTAAATTTTACTTTACCCATGAAACACTGTCCATATTGAAACAAACACTCCGTAATATTTGTTTTTAAATTATATAATACTCTACTCACTGGATAAATTAGAGTTCTAACTATTCTATTGTGTGTGACCTGTAGACTACAATTTTTTACTAATCTGTGTTTGTGGCATTGTTGCCTTTTTCCTACTCGTTAAATTATTTTTTGAGGATAAATACCCAGCAACAGGAGCATGAAGCCAAACAGAATGCATATATTTATTGTTTCCAAAATAATTTTGTCAGTTTTACAAATTTAAATAGTCGCAGCATTAAAATTTAAAACTGAGCAGCACACCAAATTAGGATACCATCCTCATTTGGCCCATAGTCACATCACATTGATAAATGCCAGCTACAACATAAAGATTTTTCATCTGGCTAATGCTTTCATAAAATGATGCATATTTCAAAGTAACAAATGTTCACTTCTTTGTGTAGCCAGTAAGTCAGAAAATCCATCCATTTCCAACAGTATATTCGGTAATATCCTCATGACGGAAAAAGGAAAAACAACCTAAGTTTTATTGAAAACATCACACACCATACCTTATGCTACAGACTTTCTCATGTGTCATCTAATTTAAGGCTGCAAAGTATATAGTAACTGCTCTCATTTTTACAAAATTTAGGATAAAGCACAGTCCACCTTGTTTCTACTACAACAGCCCAAAGACAGAAGAAAAAAATTCATAAACTAATTATGTAGATGCTTCAGGATTTCTTTCAAGCAGAAATGTCAAAACACTTAAAATCAGCTAGATGTTATCTAATGACATGGAAGCAATTAATCGATCATTTAGAAAACAACTTTTTCTTTCCTGACTTTGAGCTGATCATAGAAGAGAAACACTGGATAAAATTTATTTTACGTGAAAGAATTAATTCTAAAGCATCTTAGAGTGAATTCTGCATAAAAGTATGTTCCAGAGAAGATTTTATCCTTGACATATCAATATTTTTATAACATGAACATTTCTATAATTTTCTACCAGTGTTCAAAAATATTTTTTTCCTTTTTTAAGTTAACTTATTGTTCAAAAATAGTTTACAAATAGAAGAGTGCATAAATCATAATGATTTTAACAAGGTAGAAGTACTCATATGATGCACTCACATCAAAAAAACAGAAATTACCAGCATCCCAGAAACGTCCCTTGTGCTCTAACTTCTAAGACAGAGATTAATTTTGCCTTCACAGATAGTTTTTAATCTAGCAAAGCTCTGATAAACTCCGTGTGGCCTTTACTGAAGTATTCATTTAATTTCTGCTAGCTCTTCCATTTCTTCACTGAAGATAGAAGTTTATCCCACGAGATCAAGTAAAGTGGACCCGATGAAAATAGTAATATCAAATTGTCACTGATCGGGCCAGCCTTTAAATATCTGTCATTGGCACAGGCTGTACACTACAAGACCTTTTTTTCCTTTCCACTCTTATAACCACATGGAAAGCAAAAAGATTATGTTTCACTAAAACAACTCACAGATAGTAGTTATATTTGCATAACATGATTTATTCTTGCTTAGTTCACTACCATCTGTTTTCATATTTTAAGTAGAAAGATTTATACATAAAACGATCTTATGTAACTTTTCACATGCTATTTTAAAGAGCAATTGGCCCAAATCTGACTTATTTTTTCTATGTGTATAGTTATTTTCACAAAAAAGAGTACAAACTCTCAATGTCAATATTTTTTCAGTATAAATAATTTAAAGTCTTATCACAACTGTGATAACAATTGCTTGCTCCATTTATAATAAATTATTAATTGAAATATGCATAAAGATATATACTTCCTGATAGCAACTTCTTTAATCCCCATGTAGAACATAAAATATACACTGAACATAGTAGAAAAAAACTTCAAAAATTTACTTTCATTAATGTTTATTTTCTTTGAAATGGCTCAAGATGCTTCCCCTAATCAAGAGTAAAATAGGATTATGTGAGGACCTACATAATTATTTTAATAAAAATGTTAGGATTTAATTACCAAAAGCATATACATAATATATGCTCTTTCATATCCTACTCTCTTAATAGGTTTTAAGCATTAAATGATATATAGTTAACAGATTCAGCACCACACGAGACATACATTTTTTTAAACTACCCTATTAATACATTTAAACTAAAATATCACAGAGGGTGGGGTAGGGAATATAGTTATTCAGGTATTTTATTCACAGAAGCCTGAAAATATATCTATTTATGTAAAAAACTAGATATTTGACCATATGTTAATTAAATATGTATTCAATCAACATGTGTTTATTATATCAGACTATTTTATGATTTATGAAGCCATAGCCTTAGAATTTTCAGTATCATTTTAGAAAAAGATAACTATTCTTCAATCTTGAGAATTTTACATTATTTAACCACAAGGGGGCCATAACTATCTTCTGTGAAATTTTTAGACAGCCCAGTTAGCAGAGAAAACTGAAAATGGAATCAATCAATTCATGAAAATTAAGTAGTTAACATAGGAAACATTTATTAACATAAAAATTTGATTTTTGCAAGTGAAATGAATATGAATCACCTTGGTTTGTCCCATACATGCTATGCATTTGAGAACAGAAACTTCTTCCTACTTCTTTCTCCAAAACAGGCATATATATCTATGTACCTTCTGAACTCATAAGAGACTTTTACTTTAAATAGAATTAGTATTAAATATGATGGTTTGTGAGAATTACTAATAAAGCTGTTATTATTATCGCTTGGCAAGTAATATCTAACCCAGCGACCTGAGGTGAAACTTGAGAATGAGCAAAATTACCAAAACATGCTCCCCAGGCTCAACAAGCAAACTAAAAGATGAAAATTAGGTCTAACAATGGTATGCTTGACTTCTGTTCCTGGTCCTCTTAATTAAAATTACTCACAAAACAGACGGAATGGTAAGCTGTATAAAGTAACTAAACATTTTGCTCAAATATTCTCTATGGTGCAATCAGCAAAATCAACTCTTCTCTCTGCAGAGAAAAATGTTATAATGCTTGTCTCCTGAACGAAACATCCAAACTAATGCTAACGTAAAGTGGAACTAAACCAATTATCCTTTAATCCTTTAGTTAGTGCTTAGAAAATGTTATCCAGCGCACTCACCAAAGGCAAATGGACTTTCATTTGAAAGGAGGGGAAGCTTCTTGTACAGCGTCGGCAACACTGTGAATTCACTGCATCCAATGGTCCTTCTAATTGCCAGTAACTCATCCCATTCTCACACAACACTTTAAAATTTACTATACCAGAGAAGTGAAGTATTGATGATAATAACAACAACAATAATAATAGCTGGAATAACTAAAGATTCATTGTCTTAAGAAGGCTGATAAAAGATATATTGATAACTTCTAATTTTAGAGGAGTTCATATTCATTCTCAAGATTTCATAATATCTGAATTTTCTTCATTTTTCTAGATTTTGCCTAAAATGCCAAGGAACACTGCCTAACTACTCTGGAAGCTGGATTTTTAAGTTTGAAGCAATAGTGTCATGAAAAGCCAATGAGCCATAGGTAAGGGGACAAGAACAACCTGAGTGTATTCCTAAAATGCCACTGTATATGAGGCCCAGTGATGTCTCTGTACTAAAGAATCGATATTTCCATGACTCACTCCCCTCATCTATCTCATGTAAATATATTCATCATCTACCCTACTGATGACTGACTATGTGCCAGGGAGTGTGTAAGAGCTTTACATGGCAAGAATGTTATTTTCTACACAGATTTTAGGAGACTTTGGATCCATTCTGTAGCATAGGCTTATTCTCCCTGAATGAAAAATAGAGACAGTGTGATTCCAAGAGCGAGCCTGCATTAAAAATAGTGGTAATCAATAGCGTACTTGGCATCTGTATTCCAAACTGGTTGCTGCTCTAGGCATGCATAACTAATGCACAAAGTCTCTCCTACTTGTTTTTCAAAAGACCTTCAACAAGTTGCACTTGACATTCACAAAAGAGCACATTCTCTGTGATAATGCTATTTCTCTCTTTAGTTTAAAATTAAATGTGACATTCATAATTTAATCTCTACAAGAACCAATTGTGTATCAGAAAAATTGACTTGGAGTAAGCATTTTCTTCATTGATTTAAATTAGAATGAGGAATTCAAACTACCTATTTGAAGCTTTGTCCCTTTCTTTACTAGCATTTCTAAAATTGGACTTCTAAATGTATCCAACTTGATGATATAACAAAAATAGAATAAAAACCTTAGTATTTTTAACCTCTATTTGACTGATATGTTCTTAACAATATTTCCTCACGTATGGTAGAGTTTCACACCATAAAACTAATTTACCATCTGCTGCAGGTGATTTTTATTCTAAATTTTGAACTTTTATATTGAACAGTGAAATAAAATAAGAAATAATCCAATTAGCAAGAACTTGTTAAAGAAAATCTGTTTCCTCAGCAACAGTTCAATCCACTTACATTTCTAACTGGATATTTTAATCCAATTATAAATAAAAATGTTCTTTATTTTAATGGGTCCACCTAAATCATATATTAGCACCTATAAGAATAAAAATTATGGCACCAATTCTATGACACTGTGCTTACAACGAACATATTTTAAAGTGTCTTTTTCTAATAGCTGGGTACTTACTTATCCAATGCTTATATAAATTACGTAAAAACTCAAAACCAGCAAAAAATGTGCTCTAAATTCTAAAAACAAGCTTTTCAAGTCTACTTCCACTCTTAATAAAATTCAAAATAGTAAAAATAATGCTTTCCCCCTAATTTTTTTTTTGGGGGGGTAAGGTCAGGAACTAAACAGAAAATCTAATAACTAACACTTCTAAAGCTAGCACAGGGAATTTCTACTGAACACAAGATATCAGAGTTGTATGTGTTATTGGCACAACATCAGACATACACACAAACACACAGATGTATACTTCTCTCTTGTCTTTTAGGTTTTTTTTTTTTCCTCTATCTTCTGCTATTTTTTTCTACTGGGGTTATCAAGTATGAATAGGTTGTCTCATACCTTACCCATTTAAGTACTTTTTATTCTACAACCAAATCATGAACAATTATTAACCTCACATTAACATTTTGATCTCCCAATGGAATTATTTTCTGAATTCAAAGCAATTGGTACAATTGGTGGCACACCTAGAAATTAAAGATATCAACTAAAGATAAGGAAATAATAAGCATATGTAGGATGATATAAGCATTACTATTATCACTGTTACGCGAAGGTGTTTATAGTCACATAGCAATATTTTTTTCACACATTATCGCCTCTATAATCTGACTTCAACCTCTTACCATCCTATATTTTAGATAGAGTAGGTGCTATCTTCTTTTGTGGTGAGGAAATTAAAAGGCAGAGGTCCTGAATTTTGTCACACAATAAATCACACAGCAAATTCATATTGGAGAAGAGAATAGGATTCAGCGTTGTCTGTCTTCTAGTCTAGTGTCCAACCACTATCCAACATGTGACAGAAACTACCTTTTCTTGTGTTCTTCACCAGCAGGTGGACTTATGCTAACCTTTTGAATAAGTTCTTATTTTTGACACCTCATTTCACTTAAGTCCAACCGAAAAGGACAGCAGTAAAATAACATCACACCAGCAGTCATTCCCAAACTCATAGTGGAGCTATTAATCAGTCACATCAGAGATAGTCCTAAGCAGATTGGGTATTAAGAGAAAGCCTCAATGACCAAAGTCACTGGACTTGAAACCTAAGAGTCCTAAGAAAATAGCAACACAATAGAAGCTCTAGTAATGCTTATTTTTACAAGAGTATTTTAGTTAAATCCATCTCTTTTTCCTTTTTCTCTAATTTCTTTAAGAGCAACAGAATATTAATTTAGAAATACTTTGTATCAGGAAAATAAAAGACACTGAAGAGTATGCTGCTTGTAGAAAGCTAGATCTTATCACCCATAAATTCCAATAACTTAGTCAAATGAAGCTATATGTGGGCCTAATGTTATAAAGTTAGAGTACATTCCATAAAAAGATCAAGCCTATATGGAGGGAACTAAAAATTTAGCTCTACTCAGATGTGATTCAATGGACTAACATTTTTTACATATTCAGTAGACCCCACAGCCTCCAAAAAAAACTCCACTGCTATAGCAATGCCTCCCTTGTTTCCTCCAAGTTTCTCCTCATTAGTAATGACAGCAGCAGCAGCTAAAAATAATTGTGCTATCTGGTATATTTCTTCCAATAAATTTATTGTTCTTTTTAAGGCACATTTATATAACTGCAAAGCTTCTCACTAAAAAAAAGACAAAGAGTAATATTCCCAATATGCATTATAAAGATATCAAAACCTGTATCTTTAAAGTCAGTGGCAGAGTTTTCCATAGAGTAGAAATTAAGTCTAAACTCTTGTTCTCTTTTTTGTTTTAATATAATATATTAAAACATTTTCCTTCCTAGTAAATTACTTTGTAGAAAGCAGGAAGCCTTCGCCTATCCACAGTGTCTACATGAACTTGCCTATGTGCTTATGATGTGCACACATGCACACGCACCCCCACCACCACCACGAAAGACCAGTTTTCAATTTCTTCACATATTTACAAGATCTCAGCCACCCTGCTTGAGCTCTTTCTATGTTCCATGGTAAAAAGATAAAAACATTAAGTATAAAGAAGCAAGAACTAATGTATATCTTGCTCATTTAGCTAAGAATTGGCATATTAAAAATGAAAATAGCACTAAGCAATAGACACAAACTACCGTTTCAGACTCTCTGTGTAGTGTATGAAATAAGAAAAGAATCCTCAACTTTGGAGTCTTACAAGTTCGGGTTTAAATCGCATCCCTGGCACTCACTCCCCAGTTGTATCACTAGGGCAAATTAATGACTGTCTATAAACCTCTGCTTCCTCCTCTATAAACCGGGAATAACATCACTGACTTCATAAGTTTATTGTGGTTATTAAATCAAATGATATCTCTAAAACAGCAGGTTCTCAATATACATTATATGCCTTCACCTTCTCCATCTCCTAATTTACTATAGATATACTTCAAGAAGATTCAAATTTAATTCCTGATCTAATAATCCAATTTTGTATTTTGGATCTAAATCTATATCTGAGTTTAGAAAACTACTGGTCTCCTTTCATGAGAACATGGAACATACAACGAGTTTTAAAATCTCAAAGTTTAAAATCACAAGTATAAGAGTATTACTGACCTGGCAGTGTCAATGTATCAAAGAATTCTCACAAACCATATCTTTTAATTTCTGTTGCTTTATATATCATTAATTCATCAATTAATTTATTAATTTATTCTACTAAATTCTTAAAGCACTCCTCCTTAAATTTTACCTACAAGACACCTTTAAGATTTTGCCTACAAAGTGTTTTAAGGTGTAGTTATGGAAATATTTCAAGATTAGAACTGTTTATGAAGGGGCCGGCCTGTATAGCAGTTAAGTTCACGCATTCTGCTTCAGCAGCCCGGAGTTCGCTGGTTCAGATCCTAGGCGCAGACCTACTACCGCTCATCAAGCCACGCTGAGGTGGCATTCCACATAGAAGAACTAGAAGGACTTACAACTAGGACATATGACTATGTACTGGGGCTTTGGGGAGAAAAAAGAAAAAGAGGAAGATGGGCAACAGATGTTAGCTCAGGGCAAAGCTTCCTCACCAAAAAAAAAAAAAAGAGAGAGAGTATGCAAAGCTAAAAATCTAAACAAATCCTTAAAACATCTTTAATTTGGTCTCAGGCTCTCAGTGTGACAATTCTACCAGTTGTATAGTAGGAATGATGTAACTCATATGTATATTGAAAATACTTTTTCAGATTTTCTCAGTAGTTATTAACCTTATTATGAATCAGACACCTTTATAAGCCTTATTAATGGTTTAGATTGATTATTACTTATTAAAGATACAGGTATGTCTTTGTATTTCAACATTTGACCTAAATACTTTTCTCTTTTCTATATTTGTTCTCTACACCATGAGGTAGCTGCAGAGAGAAGCATGCTAACATGGACTATATTTTGCATTAATTCAGGGACTTCTGGAGCTCCACAGAACTGCTTTTCAGACTTTCTGAAGGTCAGACAGCTGAAGAAAAGCCAATACTCCACGACAAAATTTCAAACACCCTGGGAATACTCACTTCAACTCTATGGGATCAATTTGGGGATTCATGACAAAAGGAGTCCCAAGAGATCTAACTTATACCATCACCATCTCACTTTTCAGGTTGTAATATCTCCTAATCATTTTAGAATGCTTGAGGGGAGAGAGTGAATGAATGTGTGTGTGTCTGCGTGTGTGCACGCATGTGTGTGCACACATGTGCCAAGGATGAATGGAAGGGAGGGGAAGGAGAGACTAGGTCAGAAGGGTTAATGCTGGGCCCAAGCACACATATGTGGAATTAATTTCTATGTTTAATCTAATATGGCTATATCAACAGTATAAATTTAAATATAGTGGCAAGCGAATAACAGAAATATATGCTACTATCTTTAATTCCTCTAGGAGTAAAATTGTCTCACTATTCATAGTATCGTTCTACTGAAAGACTTAGTAGAAGAGAAAATATAACTTCCTGGGCTTTAAGAGCAGAACTACAATGGCACTTCCTCCAGTGCATTTATTTAATCATTTAAATATAAGCTTCTAAAATCATTCTCCAAAAACCTTCCTCAATTGCTTCACTTTCATAAAGAAGATAAAATCTGTCATCAAAACGTTGCTATAAAGCTTGAATAAGAAAAAGGTGAAAACGTCTAGGATAGTGCATGACCTAGATTAGCGATTAATTAACATTACGTAAATCTGAATATCCTTAAAGTAACAGTAAATGAATTTTATTGCCAAGAATAAGAAATAATAGTATAGAGAAGCATACAATACACTAGACTAAAACGATTAGTAATACAAAATGTTTTAACCAATTCTCTAACCTGAGATATTATTATCTTCAGCAGACAGTATTATTAGATGTAAAATGAAAGAAACTTAAAACAGCTAACAGTGCTCATGACTACCACAAGCAATTCTCATAATGTTAGAATAAACATGTTGTTCATCTCATATTCAAATTCACTATAACTATTTCACTTTTCCGTTAGACAAGGAATTTTATTTTGTGGATATTAACTAATTTATACTCATTTCTCCTAGTAAGATTTTCTGTGCTGCATCTTTAAATAAAGTCCACTTTTTCATGCTCATACACTAACTGGCATTAAGTCTTTTATAGCAGTAATCACCGAAAAGAACATGCCTCTGTCAAATGCAAAAGATCCTATTCAGCAAATCGTATAAGACAAAAGAGATTTTCATTATATAAAATAAAAAATTTTCCTTCTCCAATGGACTCACTGCATTGATTTTTTTCTTGATTTGTCTGTTTTGTATTATACATATTCTAAATTAATTTTATGAGTTAAGCTCATACCAAATTTATTGCAGAAAAAAAATACTTTGCAAAAGCAAAGAAAACGTATTTTGTTCACATTTTATTAAAATTAAGAGTGTGCCTTAAAATCATATTTAGTGTCATGGTTAGGAAATAGTTCATTGTACTATGAAAGTCAATCTTGTTTTAAAACCACAAATCAAATTTTCAAGGAAATCTTTGAAGTATTTAAAAGTTGTATATTTAACTCTGGATAATTATGATACCAAAACACTTTGGTATATGTTAAATAGATATTTGTGCTCCCAATATCTATTTAAATTCTGTATCAAAACATTTTAAACTGTGCTGTTCTGATCTTTTGTTTTATAATGAAACCAAGCCTTTAAGCATGGTATATGAAACTAAACCATTTACCTCTTTCTTTGTTTCAAGTCCTCTCCATCTCTCACATCACCCTCCACCATCCTACTTTCCACAAGCACTATTAAAGAACAATTTTTATTTATAATATACTTTTCGAAAGAAGAGAAGAAACCTAGCTGATTTTAGTTATAGACCATTTAAGATTCAATTCTACAGTAGATTTCATGTCTTATAAACTTTTTTTAAAGATAGTTTGACATATAATTGGTTCATATCTTTCCCTAAAATAGCAAAACAAAATTCCCATTAGAACAAATTAGCTATTCAAATATTTACTTGTTAATGTCAGTAATTATTATCAAATCATTATTAAAATAGCCAACAGTTAGTGAATACATGTTATTTGCCAAGCAAGACAGTGTTTTACATACATTTTCTCTTAATCTCCACAACAAACCGATGAGTAAGGTGTCATGATCCCTCTTCAGAAGTAGGAAGACCATGCAGCTTACCCACTCTCACACCACATTACATGGGTGCAGCCAGAAGAAAACCCACATAGTCGGACTCCGGATCCCAAACCCTTAACCTTTATTCTATACAGCCTCTGATAGTGAAATCACAGAATTATTTACATTTAGCTCTAGCTTTTGAATTTTTAAAAGTATGGTTTGTGATTCCTGCATTTAAATGTCAAAATTTCCATCTTCAAAGGCGACCAGAAATCCCAGACTAGCTTTGTAAGGGAATAAAGACCAAAGACTTTTAAGAATTTCCTGGGCTGTGCTCATTGTTTCTTCAACAAACTAATTTAGAGGTATAAAGCCTTTCATATTTCACCCTGATTTGTATCTTTAAATGAAAAGGACAAGAGTGTCCATTCATTAATTAATGTGCACATTAATGAGATAATTTGTGGGTTTTATTATCTTTTCAAAGGCATTGAGCTTCTCAAGGGAAAACATTTCATAGAAACAAAGTACATTCTTGTTATTAAAATTGCCATTTTCATCTCAGTGGATAAATACTTCATGTGTGTATTCATTTATTAGGATTTTAATCAGCTTTATGTTCAAATCCTTCATCACACTAAGGGACGAGGTATCCAAACCTACACACAAATCCTTTTATTTATCAAAGAGTTTTCTGTAATCCCATAAGACAAAAGAAGAAAGTGAGCTTGAGGAAGAAAGAAATCTAAAGTAACTATTAATCATAATTGCATTTTAAAATGGTCTTTACAGACATTTTCTTATGTGCAAATTGAATGTTTAGGCTTAGTTTTAGTTTTCTACAGTAAAGCAACAGCTCTAACCTATGTTAAACTGAATCAAGTAATAACTTCTAAGGGACATGCCTAAAGCCCAGGTGGAAATAAACTAATAACATGGCCAAATCTGTTCCCATCAGTTGAAATAAAAGGAAAGTGAAATTAAACAGGAAAAATACCCAAGAAATAAAACACGGAATGATTATGATTAGAGGAAGTTAACAGCAACAGAAAAACAAGGTTGCATGAAGGAAAATTCTTCTCAATAAGAAAAAAGTTCCTCATTACTTAGGAATTCTTGCTGCAGTGTTCTCTTTCAGACTTCCTCTGATAGCATACTTAATTTTTTTAAAAGTATCACCACATCTTTTATATTATTTGATCTTCTCAAATACATTGTGAGCAGCTTTCTTATATTTCCCCATGTCATACATGAGTAATTTACTTTGACACAATGTCACATGTGCACATGGGTGGCAGAAGCAGGTCTAGTCATCAGTTACCTTATGAATTTAATGTTTTTGCAGTATACTTAGTTTAAAAATGTTGAGTGTGGGGGCCGGCCTTGTGGCGTAGCAGTTAAGTGTGCGCGCTCTGCTTCAGCGGCCCAGGGTTCTCGGGTTCAGATCCCAGGTGCGGATGACGCACTGCTTGTCAAGCCATGCTGTGGTGGCGTCCCATATAAAGTAGAGGAAGATGGGCACCGATGTTAGCCCAGGGCCAGTCTTCTTCAGCAAAAAAGAGCAGGATTGGCAATAGGTGTTAGCTCAGGGCTGATCTTCCTCTCACACACACACACACACACAAATGTGAGTGTGTTAAAATTGAGGTCCGATTATTGTCATTATACACCTATTCCTTTATATAAGACTTCTCTGGGTCTTTCTCTCAAAGTTTATTTATGGATCAGTAAAATAAAGAGAATCTGGTTGCAAAAATATTCAGCTAAATTTAAGTGCCTGAGAAATATAAAGAAAATTCAGAAATTAATAAATAAAGGTAATGAAAATGCAATGCTAGGCAATAGAAAATATTAAGGTAGAAACATGATTTGTACCTAGGCAAAGATAACATATATTTCTTAAATTAGATGAATTGCTAAGCTGAATTAGGCAAAGCAATATTTCAGAAGTAGCTTAAAAGCTGTGAAGGATATGACTGCCTAGATCATAAACACAGACCACAAATGTTCCACAAATTTCATCTTCAGTCAGGTGCATATACTGACAGTTTGCTAAAGGACATCTTAGAGGTCTCTGTTAAAGAGTAGTTAAAAGTTCAAGACATTAATGTGTTCTAAAAATCTATTTCCAAAATCTTGTCTTAACAGTCCCAACTTTCCAACTTTAACACACTTACATAAACACAATTACTAGTGTTATTTTAAATGTATAATTTTAACTATATTTCACTTCTACAGACAATTGCAATGTGCTTTCCATCAAAATCATATAAACTATATATGGAGAAAAAAATCTTTGATGGTTACTGCCTCTCACGTTTGGGAGGGGTGTAATAATGCAGCAACGGCTCAGGGCTGATTTTCTAACAAAGAATCAAGTATCCTCCAGCATGTGCACTCAAACCTAGGGAGCAGCGCTGATACCAAACAAGAAATATAATGTGTTGCCTGCACAGCAATTCCGTGGCAAACTTTGTATTGGACGTGGAATATTAATGTTTCACAATGTCAATGATTACTCTCTTACTCAAATCACCATCATCACAGGTGAGGCAAAATTCTCTGAATCTCCTTGTGCTTACAGCTTGCTCATCTCTGCACTGATGCACAATTTGTTTTTGTCTTGAATAAACTCCTGGATAATTCTCTATTCATGCAAAAGTCTCCACTACACAATTGAAAGTCACCTTTAATGGTTTCCAAGAAAAACAGAACTCTTTGGTTTGGTGTTTCCCAAGATGGAAGAAAACTCTAGCAATGGAACAACTAAGCACTATATATAGTAAAATCAGTGAGGATACTTGTTTTATAAATAAAAATGGAACCCCAAATTTTGCGAAAAGACAAGCATTCTTAAATATTCAGTAACTCAAAATGTTGCAAATTCTTTATCCAACTAAACACAGAAAGAGAGAGAGAGAGAAAGCTCTTTAGTTAGTTTTGTAAAATTCACTTTAAAGAGAAGGTTGTCAAGTCTCCATTTTCACTTATGAGAAACTGGCAACATTAGAGAATAAAATACATGTTTATGGTTTCTTCTAAAAGTCCTGGTAGTTTCACCTTCTGGCATAGCATAAGCTATAGATTTATATTTAAACATCCTTTCTACGATACTTTGTAGTTTATAAGCATTTTACTTAATGCTATAAATGTGTTCTATATACGTGTGTATATATTTGTGGCCTCACCTCATTAAAGGTCAGGTGTTATATTGTCTGTGTATATTGGGTCCTTTGCATTCAGGGTAAACTTATTTCAGGCTGTCATAGTAATATCCTTTCAGAGGCCTAAGCCTCTGATCAACCACTGTTTATAAAAAACACCAATATTCATTTATTTTATAAGTACCTCATGCTCATTATAGAAAAAACTATAAAATACTGATAAGCAAAATAAGCAAATACTGTACAGCCACTCACATAATATCTACAGTATATATTATACATATATATACGTCTATATTTTATGTGTATGTGGTGATATTAATATATATTCATTTAATTTATTAATATTTTCTCACATTAAAATATACTTGTGCAACCTGTTCTTGCTCACCATAGTAGATGTGAATGTATTTTCATGCCAATAAACAAATATCTGGTACCATAAACATGCATCATATTTGATTAACCAATCTGCTATTATTTAACACCAAAACATCTAAGAAACATCCTAGAACTTTTTCTGCACTGCATGAGAAGCATTTTATTTTTAAAAACTACTTTATGAGCATAATTGGGACAAAGTCTCTTCTTTAAGCCCTATCTGGTCCGTAAGTGTGTGTGTGTGTGTGTGTGTGCGTGTGTGTATGTGTTGGTGGGATGGGGAGAATGTTGGTGGAGGGAGGAGGGCTGCAAGAAGGGACTTTCTTCTTTGATCAGTTGACAAAACGGTTGCAATATCCGTACAAGCTCCTCCAACTGCCAGTTGTTCTGTAAAAGTGTTTTAAACTTATTTTGGGGAATATTAAGACAGTTTTGATCTTTATAAAAAGGGCAAACTATCTTTGGCTGGTGATACAGACACACAGGCCTGGGGAAGAGTAAGATGGAATTTTGGTGCCTTTTTGGCTTAATTCTGTCAGTTTTGTATATCAATATACTCTGCATTCTCACTCTCCTCCCCACTGTCATCCCACAAATACACCGAGAGCAGATGAGGGTAGGGAAGGCTCGCACACCTAGGGTCTTCTTCCATTTCCCTAGGGCCACTGCTTATCCACCAGAGTTACCAGCTTTGAGAATAAGAGAAGCCATGACATGCTAGATAGAGTGTGGGTTGCAGTTTTAGGGCTGCTGACCATATTAGCTTGTTTTCTCCTCTTTTAGGTCTCTTGGGGATTTTAAAATGGGGATTTGGAGCGGGGAAATAACTCTTCAGTAACAAACTAATTTGGAATTAAACCATACCAATCTTTTTTCAAGCCAATTTGACTGTGTAACTCTGAGAGTGAAAGTGGAAGGACCAAACTCTTCTGACATGGCCCATGTAGCTCTGCCTGAAACAGCCAATCACGTGCTGCTGGATTTGTTGGTGCTTTGTCATGGAAACACAGGCGGTGCTTGATTTGATGGCATCAGGTTGACAAAACCATTTTTAAAAATGGTTAACTATAAGATTAACTATAAGATGAGAGCCTCCATGCTCATTTTCATCTAGTTTGTAAGATTTCCTCAAGATAAATTAAGTTGGTGATATTTTAACATTATAAATTCATTACTCAGTAATCCTGAATTTTGGAAAGAGATAAATATTGTACAAAAAATAAATCTGAACTCTATGAAATACAGAGAAAGAGAGAGAAAGAGAGAATCCCTAAGCTCTTCAAGCAATAAACTTCAATATCTGATAAGAAGAAGCCTAATTATTCCTATTGTAGAGAAATGAAACTAGGAAGTAACACAAATGTGTGACAAGGCCTGGATATAAGCAATAGGCAATAAACAACTTTTTTGCAACCAAACTAACACCCTTAAATCACTGAGCAGGCCAGCAAACGATGTCTGTAGATACTACACAGGCTCTATTTTAGATTCTAAGATGCCATAGGTCATGACTATTTGTATTTATGATAATAATAACCACCATAAAATAACAACGATAAAGCACTTCATGTTTAAGGTTAATGATGCCCACTCAGCAGTCAGGTATCCACTTTGACTGTTTTTTCTAAATTGTCGCCAAATTTCCATGGATCCATATATGTTTCCCGTGAAAGTTCTCTTCTCTAATGGCTCTCCTTTAGGAAGACTGATAATTGGAGACACGGACACTTCTGATGACCTGAGAAGAGAAGAGAAGGAAGTTCTCTGGCCCACACGGGAACTAAACCTAGGTGCGATCCTATTTGAATTGTGCTGTTTATTTTCCTAAGCACTTTGGTCTCATAATCATTTAAAACAGGATTTTGATAATTATGAAAATGTGAAAAGTAAGATTAGAATCCATGTTTTCTTATTCACAGGCTAACTCATCAAATAACCAAGTGACTTGTTTTCCAATAATTGAAGGTGACATTATGAACCCAGGTTAGTAATATTTTTCTTACACCTGATGCCATTTGAAACATGATTATTTTTATCAGTTTCACATAGTGGACAGAATATCAGAATGCAGCTACATCTCAATTATAAAAAAACAGCATTGATGTAGTATATCAAAATTCTGCTTTAGTGTTACAGGGAGAAGGGGTGGTTCTTTAGACACAATAATGAAAAAATATCTATCCCAAAAATGCTATAGTGAGAGAAAGGCCAAAAACCCCCACTTAAAATTCAATATGAAGGCTTTCTGCTTTCCAAGGTGCCATGGGACCACAGAGGAGAAACTACATAATCAGTAGATGCAACAGGGGTAAAAGATACTAAGAAACACTTCAAAGAGACAATGTCTTAGTCCATTCTGGCTGCTATAACAAAAATACCATAAACTAGAGGCTTATAAAAAATAAACATTTATTTCTCACAGTTCTGGAGGCTGAGAAGACCAAGATCATGGCACCTGGCAGATTCAGTGTCTGGTGAGGTCCCTCTAGGGCTGTCTTTTCACTGTAACTTCACATGGTAGGAGTGGGAGGACAGCTCTCTTGGGCCTCGTTTATAAGGGCACTAATCCTCTTCATGAGGGCTCCATCCTCATGACCTCATCACCTCCGAAAAAACCTCACCTCCTAATACCACCACATTAAGCATTAGGTTTCAACATACGAATTTGGGGGGCAGACAAACAGTGAGCACACAGCAGACAGTTACCCTAGAGTTGAGTGTTAAAGAATAAATGGTAGTCAGGCATGCAAGGAGCATGATTAAACAAAGGATTCTAGGGAAAGGGACTTGCAGGAAAAAAGAATGTAGGAAAAATAAAAGTATGGGACAATCTGGGAATTCTTCACAGGATCACATGGCTGGCTTAACGAGTGCAGCAAGGAACAGACTGGAGACAAGGCTGAAAAGGTGTGCAAGAGCCAGATCACGAAAGACTGACTCTGCCATGTTAAAGAAAGAAAAGACATTTCCTTGGCTTTGACCTCCTCCATGAGTTGGTGTTATCTTTAACATATCATCTTCAGCTTTGCCAACCTCATGGTTGCAAAATTCTGGAAAGAGAGCTGAAATCATCCTCATTTTTATCCAGTGGGAGAATAAAGGTCATATTCTCACAACTACCAGACAATATTCTTGAGCCTACTCTTAGAACACCCTGTAATTGGGCACAGATCTTGTGCTGATTGGCGTAGGCAGATTTCATCTCCAATCCTGAACCAACTTGATTTAGAACAATCAGAACCCACCCCTGAAGCTGAGCCTCGGATCAATCCTACCTAAATCTTACAACTAGTACAACACGAGAGCTTTGAGAAGGGGGAAAGTAGGGAATGGATGGGGAGTAGGCAACTAGCAAAAGAGTCTCTACACCTCCCCTGCAATTCTTCTGCATTTTAATGAAGCTTGATAATTTTATGTGGAGAGAGAAAGACAGAGACAGAGCTGACCCTATATAAATGAATTTTCATAATGGGTATTTCGTTTCTTAAACACCATATAAATGAGAACTTATCATTTCCTATCGACATATCCTGAAGATTATTCTCCTTTTTATTTCACCACATAACTTAGGACATACAAGGTAATTCTTAGGGATCCACACTTAGTGGCACTAATTATCTTCCCCCTGAGGGTGACCACTATTACAGAAGGGGTCTAAGCCTCAATTATTCTTGCTTAAGCAATGATTTGACATGTAATAGATCTCAAATTTTAATAAATATCCATTTCTAACTCACCATAATATAGTAAGACATTTTAATTTAATTTTATATTTAGAATTCCTCTTTGAGTATACAGCATTCTTCTAAGAAATTAAATATCAGGTTTTTTGTATGTTCTTTTCATCTTAAAAAGATTTATGGTTTACTGGTAACTTCAAATACCTGTCATTTGAAATTTTGTTTTCCATTCACTAGCATTTTTTTCCAATGGCTATCAGCAATCAAAAATCCCTACACTTTACCACAACAGTATCTCAGAACTTGATTTATATAATTTTTAATATTTTTTTCCAGATATTTTAAAATGTTAAGAGAGTCTGTTGTTCAAATTTTTCTATGTATTTAAATAAATGAAGCCAGGAACAATAAGAAGTCATAAGAAACATAACAAGTCAGTTATCTGTATCTGAATTCAAAAATCTTCATTAAAGCCAGGACATAATAATGTTGATCTCATATTCTCCCATATCTCTCATCTCTGAATGCCATGATGTAATAAGAAGTTACTGAATAATATTAACAAAGCCAGAAACACCACCTGCTTCTGCTACCTGCATGATTTCCACATTTTAAAGGGCCTATATAATGGTCAGTTATATGGTTACTAGCACTGACATCAGAAAACAAAGAAATTTTAAATCTTGCACTAAGAACAATCAGAGAAGGGGGCACAAAGAAACCTTTTGGGGGTATTGGAAATTGTCTATAAATCCATAGGAGTCTGGGTTACATTGCTCTAAGCATCTGTCAAAACTTGTTAACTTGCACACAAGATTTGTGCATTTCATTGTATATAAACTGTATCTCAAACTACATACAAAATACAAACATATATGAAATAATCCAAAACAAATAGAATATATTATCATTGTTACATTGCAATTAGATCCTTATAAAGCAATCACTCCATTAGTTATCCCCAAGAAGTGTTGTATGGGTGTGAAAAGATTGAGTTGTAATATAGTTTTCCATTTCCTTTCTAGAGCATATAAGAGATTTGGTGCTGCTATGTTCTCTGTTTTTATTTTCAGAAACATACATTGAAATATTTTTCCAGCTTTTTGTACGCCATACATTAGATTCACTGAAATAACACCCAAGTTAATTAGGAGATGTTAAGTAGTCCATCAGTGGTTACATAGCTTGGAAGAGGCAGGAGACCATATGCAAACCCCGACATGCCCAGTGCCAAATGCCTAGTTTCCTAAGGACAACCTTTAACATTTTTTGTCAATAAACAGTTATCACTTGTAAAACTACAAAGGACAGGTGAGATAAAATGTCTAGAAAATCATCACTTTATTTCTATGATTCATGTACTTTTCATTACCTGATTTTGTGAGTCCTTCAAAATAGAAAATTATCAAATTCTTTATCCGTCATTTACTATATTTTTCTTATTAGACACTACAATAATGACTATTTTCCAAATATGTTCTGCTCTACTCTTATTTGTACTCTAAAATGAGAACATGAATATGCTTTGGGAAGGATAAAATAAAGATACTGTATACTATAATTTTGATAAGCTTCCCTCCTTTGCAATAATAATAGTTAACATTCATTTGAGCATTGACGATGTGCCAAGCATTTTGCTAACTGCTTTATGTAGTCCTTGCAACTACGCTCTGAGGTAGTTATTCTTGTAGCGCTCATTTTCCAATCAGGAAACTAAAGCACAGAGAGGTTAAGCAACTTGCCTGTTAGTAACAGCTGATAAGTAGTGGAGCCAGGATTTAAAAAGCTGCCTGGCCTTACCACAATTATACTAACCGTACTCTCTCTCTTAATGAAACATGTATTTGCTCATTTATTAAATATATATTTACTAAATGCCCACTGTACTCATCAACGGACATACAGAGTTTCTGGACTCAAGGAGTTACAAAATAGGAGACATCACAGTACTAGAAAAGGTCACCGCAGTGTGATAAGAGCTAAGCTGTTTAAGAAAAGAAGAAACACTTAATCCACATACAAATTGTGGTAGCTGGAGATGGTGAGTTGGGGGACAGATAAGGGAGACTAAAATCTAGGAAGGTTTTGTGGAGCAAGCCCATTTTTATAGACTAGAAGTTAACCAGTTGAAGAATAAAAGGAAGAGCGTTCAAAGGTCACCCTTTGACACAGCATGTGGGCATTCAGAGAGAGGGAAGTGTGAGTGACTACAGAGAAGAGGGAAAGGAATGGCTGAAGAAGAAGGGCTTATGCTGGAATGCAGGCACTGTTTGACTTGCAAAATAATTTGAATTACATCCTGAAAGAAATGAGAAATGAGTATGGAATTTTGGGTATAGATAAGATATAATAAGTTTTGAATTTGAAAAAGATGACTGGCAGTAGTGTGGAAAATGAATCGAATCAAAAGGCAGAGAAACTCTAAAGCAAGAGGGCAGTTAGAAACACAGGTTAGAAATGATAAAGGTTGGGCCGGCCCTGTGGCTTGGTGGTTAAGTGCGCGCGCTGCGATGCTGGTGGCCCGGGTTCGGATCCCGGGTGCGCATCGAGGCACCACTTCTCCGTTCATCCTGAGGCCGAGTCCCACATACAGCAACTAGAAGGATGTGCAGCTACGACATACAACTATCCACTGGGGCTTTGGGGGGAAAAAATAAAATAAATAAAATCTTAAAAAAAAAAAAAAGAAATGATAAAGGCATGAACTGAGGAAGGGGTGATGGCCATGGCAAGACTTCCCAGATTTTCTTAAAATGGGAATCCATAGAGAAAGGAACTTTGTAACTATGATATTGTCATATTCCATGTATAACATAATGTTTATCACTAGTCAAAGACATAATGACAAAAATTATTGGCTCTGGAAGATGATTTCATTTTTTAAGGAAACCTGAAAGATACCAACAAATATTTTAACACACAAAACTAAGACAACCAAAAAGAATCTGGTAAGACATACAATATTGGCATACAAAATAAATGTACATTAATATTGTTAGTGGTATTTCACATTAAATCCTTCTCTGTTATTTTTCACTTAATAAATTTCATGGTCCCATATAATGTATTTTTATCATGTGATTTTTTAGACTAGAAATAAAATATACTTAATGTTCATTCTCTGGAAACTTGCAAGATTTTAGAGCAGATTCCCTGAAGCTATTGAACCTTGAATTTGGTATGTTCCCATATGGTTAAGAAACATGAGGTCAAAATAGTTTTTTAAGTTTTTTTGGAAAGGAATGCTTTTCTTCCTTGACAACTCAATTTGATGAGTAGCTTCACCCTCCCCTTGACTCTGTGCTTGGGGAGTGTTTATATTCTTACTTAAAAAGAGAACAACATCAAAAATTGATGCCAACAAGAGATTATTCGCTTATTTCAAATTACCAATAAGAAAATACAAATTATATTTTTGCTTTGCTACATGCTAAATAGGGGGCTATTAAAAAGTGAATTATATATCATTAAGGGCTTAAAAAGATCACATCCTCCCTCTTCTCACCTTATTCCATCTCTGCAATTTAATTTGGTTAATTCTTATTCTGTCCTTCCAAAAATAAATATAAAACAAACAAAACAAATTAACATTTAGCATAAAGCCCTTGGATATCCTGTTTTTTCATGAAATGTGCTTACTAGGGAAAAAACATGTAGTATTATATATACTCAATGGTGGAAAAAGAAAGCCGTAAATGATTGCTTGTTTCATATATCTTTTATTGGTTCACTTTTCTATAAATTTTCATGTGTTTCACCCTATTACTTCTGTTCCTGATTCTTCACGTGACTTTTTGGTAGAGACTCTGTGTGGGAGGAAGGAATGTGTTTAAGACCTAGAAGTAAAACAGCATTTACATCCCTTTAGGTTGTGTGGTCTCTTTTTGCCCAAATAAGCATATCATTTTCTGAGTTAGCAATATGGAGTCAGTCATATGTTCTGAAAGAATAATTATCAGAGTATGACATTTTATGTAACACTGTTGATATATATATATATGAATGGTATGCTATCATTTATGTCTTTACCAGCATATACAGGAAATGTCTACAGGCTCAGGCTGTGAGAAAAACTGACCTCAAAGAAACTCATAGGGTAGAGTTCATTACCTTTTTGAAATTCACCACATACCCGAGTCAGGCTTTCCGCTTTAGAGATTTAGAATCCTGGTTCCATCAGTGCCCTTGAAGTGGATCCATCTCTCAAACGTGGACGTAAACTTATTTATTTATTGCATTTAGAAAAAACCCAAACTCACTGATCTACAAGGTTCTATTTAGTCTGACCTATCCCTACCTCTTCAGCCTCATCTTATCCTACTAGCCTTCTTTGTATACTAAAATTCTAGCCTGCTCAGAACATTTGGTTTTCTCTGCTTGGAAAGCTGTTCTCTTCTCACTTGCTAAACAAATGTTCCTAGCCTTTAGTTCCTAGTTCAAATGTCACTTACAGACTCCCCCCTCTAAACTACTCCTTCTCTCTCCTCCTAGTTATTTTGTGTCACATCACCACATTCATTTCCTTTTTTGTGTTTTACTCAGTGTGAATGGATATTATCTGTCTCATCACTCCAGAATATCAGCTTATTGAGGACAAGCAACTTGCCTGTTCGTTGATTTATCCCCAGAGTACAAAATAAAGCCAATCTCATTAGTGGGCTCTTGATAAATACCTCATGAAGGAAAGAATTAACCCAGTTCACAAGACTTTGGTATAATACAAAACTGTCAATTATTTATGAGAAACATTGTTTTCTGGATTATTATACTTGGTGTAACTTATACATTCTCTCCTTGCAGGCAAAATTTCTTAAAAAGCTAAATGATAAACAGCTTTTGAGCAGGTGATCAGAATAAGGGGCCTTAGATGAATCAAATTGTTAATGGGAATGATTAGATTGATGCACCCAGGAATAGTCTCTCCAATGGTACCTAAATGTCAACAACCAATGGCTAAATGTTTCCTTCTGGAGGTAATGCTTGATTTGTTACTGCCAAAGGTTTTCTCCATGATCTGTCCTCTTTCTTTAGTTGAACTACTGACCAACTGCCCTTCCACTTAGTACTTTCATTCTTTAAATAAGTGAACACATTCAGTCAAATTACTGATGCATTCATTCTGGATTGCTAAGACTTCTGCTTTAGCCTTCCAATGTGTATATGCGCCTGCGCGTATCAAATAAAATTTGACTATTGGAGTTTGATCTTCTTCCCAGGCTGCTGTGAAATTCTTCACCTCTAGATTCCAAGTACTGACAAGAACATATAAAAATATAAATTTATTCTTACCTTGTACAAGGTACTGTATTTTCTAATATATTTTGCTAAAAATCACATTAAGTTTAGCCAAAGGGTAATACTGATTATATACAGCATGTAATCATTATATGCATTTCTGGGTACAGGAAAATACAGACATATACTGATAGCTTACACATATAGCATATCCACCTAAGAGAGAAGAAACATTAGTGGTATAAAATTATGGGAACTGTTTTTAAAGTACATTTGAATCTTTCAAAATGAGTTTATTGTCCTATTTAGAAAACCTTAGTTAGTTATAACTTAACTTATAAATTAAAGCATAAGGATGAAGACCGTTAAACTATCCATTAGAAGATACTATGATAATTATTATTTTGATAAAAGAAAGGCACAAAGAACTAAAATAATCTGAAGTTCTAAGTCATTTAAAATTTTGAGCAAAAAATTTTAAATAAGACATATTTCATAAAAGAATGATTGACTTAGTACATGCTTTAATTACACTACCATCACTGGAAATAATATATATATCACAAGTTTCAAAAATTTAAATACCTTTCCCACAATGTGTGCTGAGAATTCATTAGGGATGATATCAAGGATGAAGGTGGTATCAACAAATGTAACCTGAATTATTACAATTTGGAAGTATTTTATTTTCCTCCCAGTCCTAACCAGATTATACTACATTGTCTTCGTTATTTGTATTTATGTCAAATTTTAATACTTTTAATTACAAAGAAAAAATAAAAGTTCTGTGAGTTTCAGTTAAGAAAATAGTTCATTTTCTCCTCCTTTTATGACACTCAGTGTGGTATCTTACATAAGGCATTTCAGTTGAGCAAATCAGCTCTAGTCGGCTCTGCTCCTCGAAGGGACTGGCACAGAACACGAGACAGGATTCTGGCCCCAAGCCCACAGCACCAATCATATACATCACCCCTGTCTTGACACTGAAAACATACACTTAGTGTCAGTCATCTATTTTCAAGGAAAATGCATATGCATCTTGGGATAATTTCCATTTACATTGGCAACTCAATCCATGGAATTAAATTGCACTCCTTGTTTTGATTCAAAGCCAACGTGGTGATGCCTAAAATATGAATACAGGCACTGAGTTGCAACAATGAGATCTCAATAAAGAAATGAAGGAATTACTGAGAGTAAGAATTCTACACTCCAGGACCATGTAAATCCTAAAACAAGTAGTCAGAACAGAATAACCATAAATATGTCCTTCCTCCTTTTATGGTGTTATCCTCTCTTTTGTGAAATTAAGTTGGTGAGATATAGCAATTGTTAGTAATTTAGCCTAGTTCTCACATTTAAAAAATATACTGGTCCATGAAATCTGAAAATCTGGGAAGCTCTGGTATAATTTCGGCTACAAAGTAAAGGAGAGAAGAAAGTTCTAATAGTTAAAGAGTCATAGAGTTTAAGAATATTTATTTTGCTTATAGCTTTATCTTATGAGGATGGGAGATATTAGAGCATGCATAAACTTATAAGTTTTCAGGCAGGAGCCAGTAAAATGGAAGATATTGAAAATAAAATAGAAAGAGAGATTGTTGGTAGAAGGAGACCCCAATGTTGGAAAAGACAAGAGGTGAATGTTTTTGAAAAGAGGTAAAGCCATTAGCTTCTAGCAAAGGAAAGGACATTTTTCTGAAACTAAAATGAAAGAGGTACAAGCAAATACAGATAAAGTTCGAGGATATTAGAGTTGAAAGAGGAAGGAATCCTGCCCCCACTCTTATGACTAAAGTAAATCAAATATTCTACATTCTAAAGAGTATGAGTATATGCTCACAATGCTTTTTTCCCTTTCCTGTTTCCTTCAGAGACTAGTCTTGTTTTCACTTACTCCTTCTCCCTATGGAGAAGAGGAAAAATAATGCTTCTGTGAGTTTTAGCCAAGGAAATAGTTCCTCAGTCAATCTGAAAACACTTGAGACTCTCTAGTTCAATGGACAACAAAGGTATATATTGCTTTCCTTAAGGAATTTCCAATCTTGAGCATTCCTGGCAGGCCCACCACTTGAGCCCTCCAGCCTTATGTAAACATTATTGAGTCAGCAGGGTTTATAGAACTACGGCTCCCAATTCATTAACCACTACTGCTCTGACAAACTATGAATTTCTAGTTTAAAATCTGAAGTGTCACTTAACAGTTTAGGATGACAAGATGAAATATATCACCAAGAGAGCTCCTTTGAAGGTATTTAAATATTAATCACACTCCTATCTTCCAAACATGGTATTCTCTTTTCGCTCAATAATTACTTATCTGACCTAATAGAGGAAAACATAAGCCAATGCTTTTGAAAGTCTGTTTTCTGCTTGTTCAAAGAAAACTATAATTACTTAAGAAAATAAAATTCTGCATCTGATTCCTGAATAAACACTGGGGTAGATATGGATAGATAGGTAGATGATGATGATAGATACATAGACAGATAGATATAGATAGATGGATGGATAGATACGCTTGGAATATGGTAGGCTCTTTTGAGATTGAGCACCATCTTCTATCTAAGAATGAACCATTATGTACAGCCTCACTCAAAATAGTATAGGTGGTGATAAGGTTAAAATGCAAAATGTAGTTTTAAAATTTTATTTTAAATTATAGATATCTCAGCATCCTTTTATATTTATGTATATAACATTCATGTCAGATTTGGTGTTTGGACTACTTGTAGACAATTTAAAACTTTAATGTGAACATTTTAATATTTCTATGGTATACATTTGAGTTATTAAAGCCATAAGCTTGAACTTGAATGTGAATTATTCAGTGACTAAGCCTAATTGAAGGCCCCTTCTGCTACTTACTACCATAGCCTCCCAATCTTGTGAGGTAGGTATCAACATCCCTCCTTTATAAATGGGGACAATCAGGGACTGAAGTGGCAGAGCAATATTTATGAATTTGGAGATTCCAAAGGGTCTCCGGATATATACATGTTTTGATTGTCAAATGGTTAATGAATATCATTTAAATAAATATTTAGAATATTCTAGGAACTTTTCACAACATAAGAAATAAAATTAGTCCTTTCCCATAAAGGTCTATTGGAAGATAACATAGTTGGTAGCAGAACAGCTCTGAGAACCATTCAGCTGATAACTTTGGTTCCAAGAAAATACAATTTGTAGAGGCATGGTGTTTGGTTTGGTTGGCCGGTAAGGATGAAATGATTATCAGAACTCTTTGATCAAGTAGTTATTAAGTACATACTACTTTCAGTCTTATATCCTAAAGGGGCTATAAAGTAGGTAGAAAGACATAACCATAGCCACCCGGGAACAATGATGTTGGAATGCTAAAGAACTGAAAAATTAGGCTTGGTTTGAGTCCCATGCTATGCAGGTGGGAAGTGTGACAGAGGACCCTTCATGAGGGATCTTGTCTATATATACTGCAGTGGTTAAGATCCCAGACTCTGGAGCCTTATTGCTTGGGTTTGACTACTCACTCAACCACTTATTAGCTGTGTGACCTTGAGCTAATTTCTTAACCCCTCTCTGCTCCATTTGTTTGTTTGTTGGTCTATAAAATTAAGATAATTATAGTAGGTATGTTATAGGGTTGATGTAAGGATTAAATGAGTTAATATATATAAAATACTTAGAATAGTGCCTGACACTCAACAGGTGCCATGTATGGTCATTATTAATGATATTGTCCTCAATATCAACATTATTGATAACCCCACCAGGATCATATGGAATACAAGTACTTTTTCCATAAGAAGTGAAAAGAAATATCAAGAAGGCAAAAATAACAAATATTTACTATAGGGAACTAATGATTTCCTTGAGGAGTAATGTTATACCCATGAAATAAAAAGTAAATAATTCAAGCAAGACTCAATTAAATAAGTTTAACTCTAAGCAAATATTTGAAATAGGCAAAATATGACTTTAAAGATAACATTCTCCCAAGTTTATTAATCAAATGACTATATGATAGAACTTCACTAAGAGTTCTACATATATTACAGCATTCTATACTTAATATGATCATATGAGTAGAAATTTTTTATTTGTACCAGTTTACAACTGAAGGACTGGACTTCAGAAAGGTTAAGTAACTTGCTCAAAGTTGCTCAGCTTGATAGAAGTAGATTTTGTTCTAGGCCTTTCAATCGAAAAGCCTGTTTTTAAAACCTACACAAGTATCTCTCAATTGTTTCAAAGTGTGTCCCAGGAACATTAATACCAAATTATATTGTGTGTGCATATATATACAATTCAAATTATAGTATACATACATTTATATACACATATAATATTCAAATGATATTTTAATAATATACATACATATATAATATCATTTGAATATATATGAAACATTGGACTTAACAAACTTAAATAGGCTTCCTAAATATAGGACCTTACCATGTCTTTTATATATACAAAGGTTTAGTGAGTCTATGAGAAGAGAGATATATTATAGTGCTCAAAATTTATCGGACTACGGCCCACTTACAGAGTGTCTCTTGGAACCTGGGTGCTATGGAACACAATTTGGCAAACCTGCATTGTGTTATAACCTTTCCTCTCCTTAAAAGCGTGTGGCTCTAAGACTCTTATTATATCCAGACTTCTCAAACTACTTTTTCTCCTTTTTTTCTCACGAGGTCAAGTGTAATTGAGGCCAACCTAAAGCGTATCCCTTTGCCATGGTATTTCCATTTTAATAAGCCTTCCTTAAGCTGAAGCCTCCTTTCGGGCACTAATCAATAATGGCATAAGAACTGGTGAGAAGGAACACTGTCTTTCTAAGCACTCCTGAGAACACATCATAAAGGTAGTCAGTGCTCCACCTCTATGTAAGGATAGTATTCTACTGAATCATTTCTAATCAAATATAAGTCATCATATCACAGAGATTCTAAGGACCCTATGAGGAGGAGAGGACGTTACAAGTAGATACAAAATTTTCATTCTAAGTGGAAAAACTGGGGTAAATGATTTTTTGGTGTTGGTAAAGCCTGGTGTTTTACTGGTACTTTTCTTTCAATGACTTTGGCATTCAAAGTGTCAAAATGGATTCACGTTCCCTTGTGAATGACTTATTTGGAGATAATGCCAATGTCAAATGTTAATGAGAAAGCTGACCAACCTGTCCTTTCTTCTGAAAATGACAAAGCATGGAATGTTTCCATGCTGACAAATAACAACAGGCAATAAGTTTTTTATTATTATTGTTGTTGTTGTTGCTATTGTTATTATGATTTTATCATGTAACATCCACTGACCTACATGTAAAAACATGCTGGAGGAAACTCAAAGTCTCACACAAAAGAGAGAATGCAAGAAGAGAGAGAGATATGTTACTCTTTTACCTATATACATTAACATGCTGGGGAAAACATCATGCTTTGGTCATTTAGCTCTAAACAAATCGAGAGAACTTTAGCCTAAACTTTAATGATTAAACCTGGATGATGTTATTTTTAAAACACTGCTACCAACTCAAAAAGATACTCACTCTGATATTTTTCCTTAAAAAAAAACAAACATAAGATTGACCCTATCTACAGAACTAACTCTGAAATTAGAAATAAATGACTGAAAAAATATTAGATCAAAATGATTATTTCAAAGGAGTATTAATATATCCTGCTTAGAGACATCTTAAAAGAAACATTAAAAATGAAAATAAAGGTATGGATATATTTAATATCTTTCAATGTTATTGCTATTAGGAGTATTATCCATAATTGTTGGCCATTTTTCATGGAGAGTAAGAAAAAGGCCAGGAAAGCAAAGGTATGTTTGATTTTCCTCTAAATGGTACAAATAAAGTTTACATGAGTATGGTAAGCAAAATAGAGAGACTTGTCTCAATCTCTCTCCAAAATGAAACATACCACAATATGCCTTTTTCCCCCAAGACTAAGATAAGGCTATAAAGAAACACATCATATGGGGTTTTTTTCCCCTCTGTTAATTTGGATAATATTCTAGTTTAACATTATTATGTAGGCTCTCACTGTTTCCAAAAATTGCATTAGGCCCATAAACTCATTCTAATTGGCAGATTAAAAAAATGATGTTTATGTTTACAGATCCTAATGCTTTTGAGAAAACAGATACCCATTTCCATTTCTCTGCTTCTCAACACATCATGCTGGTGACAGATGTTTCTGAACTGTTTCAATGTCCCTGTCCAAATATAAAATGCGCCCTTAATGATACCCATGTATGTATATTTATAGTTCTAGTCACATCTTTATATATCTACAAAAAAATTTTTCCCCTTGGTAATTATATTTGTATTCAATATTAATGAATTATTGGCAAAGAAACAATATTTATGTGTATATGCACACACCAAAGATCTGTTTTTACAATTATGATGATTATAGACAACACTTACGTTTGCTTCAATGTAAATGATCACAATGTCTTATATATTTTTCTTTTAAAAGCTTCAACTTCATACACTTATTTTCAAGGCATATAGTCAAGGCATCACTTATTGTGAGAGAGTAAAAGAAATGCAGCTTAGTGTCAGCTCTGCTGTCTTTGACTAATCTGCAAGCCACCCACTTTAATGGCTCTTCATAAATAATTCAAATTTTAATTATGTTGCCAGCCTCTGACCTAAAGAGAAGTGAAGAAAGAAAGGGAAAAGAATGGACAAGGGAAAGCATATCAGTTGAATCAAATTTCACCTCCAGTAAATGACTTAGTGTCTCAAAGCTCCACTCTCTTACTCAAGATGCACCTGCTTCCTCATCTAGGATTTTTCAAAATAAAATTAGTGTCATCCAACATACACCATTGATGAGGGGGCCATTTACTCTAAAAAGAGGCATTCTTGCCCTTATTTTAAAGAGATTTATCCCTCTATATGTATCAGATATATATATTGATAGATCAAAATATATATCTATATTATAGCAGACTCTCCCAACTACACATCTCCCTCATTTCCAATTTCAGCCTTTGTCTTTTCTCCTGAAAAGTCAGTGGGGTTCATCCTATTATCAGACATGTTCATATCACTGCAGTGACATATCTAATCTCTGTTACATTAAAAAAGGGACACACAGTCTTCTTCCAAACCCAGGTCTTATAAGTTATTGTTGGAGGGATCATTGCCAAATTAATGCCTGGTTAAATAGACTTAGGAAAATCTAACTGCATCTGTCGCGTGGAAAGCTGGCCAAGGTAGATCTGACAGGCGATACACGGCTGAGTGATCTCTTCCCACCTAAAAACATCTTTTAATTGCATCAGGTCTCTCAATACACAGTTGAGCATCTGCTCATTAGGACCAAAGCGCTATTTTTCAAATTGAAATGCTAAATTTCACTGTATAACTTTTTTCTAAATATTGCCTTACAATTTTCCTAAAGCAATGCAAACCCAGGCAAATTTGATCTAAGATCTCTGAGACCAAATCTAACCCATGCACGTTAAGGATTTATTTTTTCATTTGTTAGTATCTCTATAGTTTTTGTCCCTCTACTTAACAAAGAACTTATTTGGATTTCATTCAAGAAATCTCAAAATCCTATTTGCAATAGGTCTTTTTTGCTTAGTTTGGGGACACACAGGTATATATCCAGATGTTTATTTTATCTGCTGTGGGTTCCTTTTCTTCTCCAAATATTTGCCCTTTACTGCAAGCCCTTTTGAAAGATTTGGAAAATCTATTTGGCTCTACATAAAAGTATAATGTAGCTGTCACAAGGATAAATTTATCTTAAAACTATATCTTATGCTTCAACCACCTGCCATTGTTTGTAGCCCGTTTTCCATTTTCCTATACATTAAACTTTTGATTTTTCAATCATTCTCCTCTTTATTTTCCTTCTCCCTGACCCAGGATTTGATTCTGAGAAGTGAGAGGCAATACAGAATCTTATAACTATATTTTTGGTTAGCTATTTTTAATGGTTCTAGCTCTGTTTATGTGATGATTAAACAGTTCGATGGAAACATATTCTACCTCTTTAAATCATCTCTTTGATCTACAAGATGGGATATTTATTTGCGTGTTTGCATCTAATGCACCATTTTTTATAAAGTTATATAGAAGACAGTCTTACAGGAGCCATTCAATTACCTTGAAAAACCACAAAAGCATTTCTATTCAATAAACCAATTTGGAAAATGAAAGAGAAATTGCCTGGCCTTTAGAAAATAATGAGGTACGTCTCCTTTGTCTATTTGAAATTCAGGTTTTGATGTGAGATTTCTAAGTGCAGGGTGCTACTGGTTATCAGTGGACAGATTCCTTCATGGCTCACTGCTCTTATAATATGCTTGTGCTTCCATCGATTTAAGTATATACTGTAGACCTGAAATTACAGTGTTATAAGCCAATATGACCTCAATAAAATAATTTTAAAAAATAAAATAAAATAAAATCAACAAGTAAGTATATGCTTCTCCAAATACACTTAAGTTTTAGTTTAGAAGAACATTTTGTGAAAATAGTTATGAGTTGACTATCATTAGCATGTAAAACAAATTATAACAGCTGTAGAAATCAACTCATAAGTAGTATCTTATGAAACCCCAAATACAGCAGGTCAGTGCTTGAAAGCTTTCCATCACAGTCTACTGGTGAAAAAGGTCTTCAATTAATTCTTAACACAAATGTGTTTGACCTTTTTCTGTGCCCAGATAAACTGAAAGAACTACATTAACCTAAAGAAGACTGAATCCAGGAAGTATTTGATTTGTTCTGTAGCTACATTTCAATCACAGGACAAACTATTTCTGAAATACATTTTCATCTTCCAAATTCATCAGCTAGAAGCTCCCAAGAAATGCATACAGAGTCTAGCCTTCTTAAAATTGACACATTAATTTAAATTCAAATAGATTCAAGGCAAATATCAAAAGTCCAAAAAGAATCTTTATAAAAAAAATAACATTTAATTTTCAGTGGAAAATATATTTGTGGAAAAGGCTATACCAATGTTTGGATTTGCATTTCTCTAGCAAGAGGATAAGCACTTCCATATATATATTGGCTTCTGTGTATATGCGTGTGTGTGTATGTGTGTGTGTGCATGTGTGTGCGTGTGTGAAATGCCTTTTCTTATACTTTGTTTGTTTTACTTTGAATTGTTAATCTTTTGCTTATCAATCTGTAGAAAGTCTGACTTTTTGATATAGATACTCATGATACAGTTCTTAAGTGTCACAATTATTTATATCCCTACACCAATTGATATTAAATCCAAATCAGGAAAATAGCTCAGAATAATTTGTTTGCCAACAATTCATCTTAAGACATTCAATTATAGTACCTAAATGTATAATATGTATAAATGTATAATATGGCTTTACTGTATAACTGGGTACTTGTCTGTTTCTCCCATTAATCCACATGTTCCTTGACTAAAGGTACTAAGTAGTGTTCTTCGTATAACCATCAGCTTGTACTTTTCCTCACACACAATATCAACACACGATTGTCCCACTGAATTGAAGAAACCATAGCTTTTAACACTAACTTCTTTAAACCTACAGCTTCTACAAGCTGCCTAGTTGGATAACAAAAATCAACAAATTAATAAGTAATAATCATTTTACTACTTTTGGTGAATTAAATCACTTAAAAATTTTATATAAGCAGAGGAAAAATCTATTTTTGGCATGAAGTTTTGTTTTTAATATTTTTTTTAATTTTAGTGAAATATTAATGGAGTATGAAAAGATTAAAATTGATTAAAGGAAATATGGTGTTATAATTGCACCAAAGTTATTAAAAAAGAAATTCCATACTAAATGGCTAAGATTTAATGTTTCACATATTATATCTATAAATAATCAGTATACTTTAACCAAAAATGTTCACTAAATATCATAGATATGAAATTAACTTCTTCAGGTTCTTTTACAAAAATAAGTGAAACAGCCAGTGAACCTAATACGGAGTAAACCTGAGACATACTGTTTCGGGTTTATTTAATTATAAAAATTTCTTGACATAACCCAGTTATTCACTCTCCCTCCAATTAGTCCACTCTTACTTCTCTTCCCTTTTTATTATTCAACCAAAACCAAAAATACTCAAAAAGCAAAGTTAATTACTAGAGTCTTGTGGACCATGGTTGTGGCAAAAAGTTGAGAAAAGTTTGGCTACGTGGGGCCATAATGATTAAAAGGATGAAAACCTAAGATGAGCTTTAGAGAAAATGGGAATGGAAAGAGAACTTGAGAGACACCTGAGACAAAAAATAAGAGGATAAAATTAAGGATGGTGAAGGGGCCGGTCCGGTGGCTGTAGTGGTTAAGTGCTCATGCTCCACTTCAGTGGCCCAGAGTTTGCAGGTTCAGATCCCGGGAGCAGACTGACACATCACTCATCAAGCCATGCTGTGGCAGGCATCCTACGTGTGAAGTAGAAGGAGATGAGCATAGATGTTAGCTCAGAGCTAATCTTCCTTAGCAAAAAGAGGAGGATTGGAAATGGATGTTAGCTCAGAGCCAGTCTTCCTCACACACACAAAAAAATATATATATATATATATATATATATAAAGGATGGTGAATAGAACATGATGACAAGGACAGTAAATCTGAAAAGCCTGCTAAATAGCTTAAGACAGGAAAAAGATGAGAAGAAAAGAGTGTCCAGGAAACTTTAATCCAGAGGGTTCGATCCATAAGAGAGGGTGGCGAGAGGAAATTGAAAAGACAGTGGTTCCTCAGGCCAGCATCAGAGCACAAGATGAAATGGCATGGAAAACTGCCAAGAAGTGTCAGCAGTTTGCAACAGAAAGTGGATGCCCCTCTTGTATACTCATTCTTCCTTAGTGAAAAATACCAGCATCCATTTGATCATCCAAACCATGAACGTAAATATCGTCTTTTCTCTCAATGTTCACATTCAGTGGCTCAGTATGAGCTATATATTCTCCTCTTCTCTCTCTTACCTGTCCTCCATATGCACAAGAACTATTTCCCTTCAAGCTGTCTTCACTTTCCAGTATTTCTGCAATAGCCTTCTCAGTGGTCTTCCTGAACATGATTTTGAAATCCTCTAGCCCATACCCCATAAAGCTGCCAATGTGAATTTACAATAACACCAATTCTTATTCTCCTTCTTTAATACCTTTTATAGCTTCCCTGTCATGATATGGCTACTTTCACTAAAGCAAAAGCATGCAGGGCTTTATGTCTTTAATTCTCACAACCCTACAAAATGGACAGCATATTCCCCATTTTACAGGCAAGTTATAAATTTCAAACCCAAATGTGTCCACTTTCAAGTTGGAGGCTTCCCAGGGCACATGCTCTACAAGTCCCCTTATTATGTGGCCTCCACTTACTTCTCTAGCCTCACTTCTCACCATTTCCTTCATGCATCATAACTTTACATGTGCACTACCTGAAACTGCCTTAAGCTTTCTCTTCACCCCAGGAGTTTGAGAACTCTTCCATATGCTTCCATGGTACTTGTACATCTATTAAAATTGTTTGTCTATTTGACAGTCTTCCCCCACTGGACCGTAAACTCCTTAAGGCAAAGACATCATCTTTCAACTGTATATCCTTAGCACCTAGCTCAATGTCTAGAACATAAGAGGTACTTAGTAAAAATTTTCTAAGTGAATAATTGAGGCATAACAGATACCAGGAAGAAAGAGGCAGAAAAGAATTAACCCCTTCATTTATATTCTCCCCTTCTCCCAAGTCATAGCATTAAACTGAGACTTCTAAGACATAAACAGCAGGCAAGAGAGACTCTATTGCCTTATGTTGTTATATAGTTCTACATCATTGTTCCGCTCTCTGGTTTCCATATCTTGAATTATAGACCCACAATTTGGCTTCAGCTAATTAAGTTCTTAAGCTGTTCTCTCCTCAGCTATTTCTGACTTTCCCTGTAATTTTTTACTGTTTTAGACTTTAGTCACATATCTTCGTGCTCATTTGAGTCAACAGCTATCCTCCCCTGCCCCCATACCTGAGGGAATCACTATTCTGACTTCTGTTTCCACAGATTCGTTTTGCCTGTTCTTGAACTTCATATATATTAAATCATATAGTATGTAGCCTTTTCTGTCTGGCTTCTTTGGCTCTTCATTATGTCTGTGAGATGTATAAGTGCTGTTGTGTGTAGCAATACTTTGTTCTTTTTATTGGTGTGCAATATTCTAATGTATGAATATACCGCAGTTAATTTATCCAATCTTTTGCTAAAGAATATTTGTGTTGTTTTCAGTTAAGAGCTATCATGAACAATTCTACATGACTTTTGGTAGACATGTGTACTCAATTTCTCTTGGGTATGTTCTAAGAATTGCTGGATCCTAGGCTTAGATATTGCCAAAGAATTTTCCAAAGTGGTTGCTGTAAAAATGGGCACTTAAGTTCTTATGTACTTAAGTTCTGATTGCTCTATATACTGGCCAACAACTGGCATTGTGAGTCTTAAAAATGTTAGCCATTCTGGTGAATTTGAACACAGACTTTTTTAGTGTCTTCATTAATAAACTCCTTTTAACTACCTCTTTAGCCTCACTTATTGTTTAACTTATCTCATTATCACCTTTGCCTAACTACTCTAATATCCACAATTTCAAACTCAACTGTATTTTCTCCATAATCATCTGTCTTGAACTGTATTCCTTATTTAACTACAATCTCCTTCCCTTGCTGCACTGGATGACACGTTAATTTCACAATTCCCTCGAGACTCTGGCACTATGCCCCACTTCCACCCAATAAATATAGTATTTTAACTACAGATGCAGCCCTCTGCTCTTGCTTTTTCATGTTACCTGTCACCTAAATGAAACTACATATCCACTCCCAACCCTTCCTCCAACTCTACTTGCTGTTAGCCAGCTACAGCAAGCAAGTCTACCATCACCGCAAATTCATCATGTAGAAAAGTAAAGCCACTGCTTTCTCTAGAACCTAGCTCCCCTCTAGAGTTTCCCCTTACTATTTAAAATACCATTATTCTCCCAGTCACTCAAACTCAAAATCTTGAATCATTTATTTTTACACTTGTTTCTCCCCTATATGCATTAAATGAATGAATGATCTTGATTCTTTCTCAAATTTTATTTCCATTCTTTATCCCATAAAATGTACTTATTCCATTAAAATGGAAATTTGTAATAATAATTTTATCTACCTTCTACTATCCATAAATGAACTCATTCCAAATTGGCAAAATTTCACACATGCTTGCTAATTTTCAGTTTACTGATTTTGGCCCTCAGACTATCACCAATACCACCACCACTAACAAAGTCATAACTAACCTGTCACAGTTTTGAATAAATACATTCTTTCCTTTAACCATCACAACTACTCTGTGGATAAGGTTCTTTTATGATCCCTATTTAGAAGTTGAGAGAAACTGAGCTTTAGATAGACAGTTACGAATTACAGTCAAGGAGTTAAAAATGCTTCAAGAGTAAGGCAAATGGCTAGAGCCAGGAAAGCAGCTAATTACAATGTAAAACGCCAATAATCATTTTCTTCTTTCCTGAATCTATCTTATTTGAAATAAATACTATTTATAATCTTAGACAGTAGATGATAGAATAACAATGCAAAGAGTACACAAAAAATTATAAATTACAGAAGTCAAAACTCATTTAAGCAGAAATCCCAAATGATTAATTTATGAGACAAAATTTATGATGTCATTTTTCCCTCAATATAATCTCCAAAAGACAGGTATTCTATAAAACATGAATATAACCTAACATGTAGCACTCCCAACTTTAAAAAAGAATAATTTTGACAGCAAGGGAATTGGAATATATGACCAATACGTAAAATAGCCCTCATTGAGTAACTTTTGTACTATAAACAGTGAGGTGGTGGCATTAGTGGTCCAATAGTAATAATAGTTGTAGTCATATGGTCAATGTCTTATTAATATGCCAGTGAGTAACTGGTACAAAAACTATTGTGTGGCTTTAAAGTATGTCTACAGATTCTTTGATATTCCTTTCTTCAAGTGGTAGATATGACTTAGTGACTTACTTATAACAAACAGCACAAAGTAGAAGTGACAGTGTGCAATTTAAGAGATTAGGTTATAAAAGATACTGTGAATTCCTCATTATGCTCTCTTGGATTGTTCACTCTGGGGAAAGTTAGCTACCAAGTCAAGCAGCATGTAGAGAAGCTCATGTGGCAAGAAACTGAGATCTCCTGCCCATAGCCATGTGAGCAAGATACCTTGAAAGCAGATCTTCCAGTGCTAATCAAGCCTTCAGAAGACCATAACCACACAAGAGACCCTAAAAATTACCCAGCTAAGCCACTCCTTAGCAAATGTTTGTTGTTTTAAGCCACTATGCTTTGGGTAATTTACTATGTATCAATAGATAACTAATATAACTATATAATAAACAACTTGACTTTATGTCCTAAACAAAATCACAAAAGAAATAGATAAAAGTGAGATACCATTTGTTATCTATCCACTTAGATGCTTAAGAAATGATAATATCCAGTGTTGCAGAGGAAGTCAAGATGAAGACACTCTGGTGTACTGCTTCCAAGTTCAGATGGAGAATTTAGCAAGTTGTATCCATATGTTTTTAAACAATAATAACATATATTTTGATATGGTTTCACCCTAGAAATTTATGCTAAGGAAATAAGATATATATATTTTGTATATATTTTTATATATTTGTATATATTGTATATATTTTTGTCTATATTTTTTATATAAAAATGTTTATGGGATTGATATTTGTGGTGCAAAACAAATTGGAGCTCTTCTAAATTAGCCACAGATATTGGTATATCCATATGATGTTGCCATTAAAATTATACTTTATATGTTATTATTTATTGTTATGTATTATTATATATTTTACATATTATGTAATATAATTTTCTTTTTATTATTACATTTGATGACATAGATATTCTCAATTAATTAAGTGTAAATAACTGATTATGGAAAGTATAATTCCAATTTAATAAAAAGTTGCATATGTGTGCATACATGTTTGCACACGTGTCTGTGCCTGTATGCATGTGCATGTGAGTATAAGAGGAATCGAAATAAAAGCACACCACAATGTCAATAATATTTATACCTGAGTGTAGAATTAAGAGTATATTTTATTTTCCTCTTCTACTTATCAATTTTTTAATGCTGAGAAAGCAATTTTTCTAGTGAAGAACACAATACCGACCATTGTCACACATTGTGAATGCTCTTCTAGAAGACCATATGTCATCTGACCCCTGGCTGCCCTTCTAAACTCTTCTTAGACACTCGCACTAGCTCATTAAGCTCTAGTCACACTGGCCTTCTGATCCGGGAACACAAAAAGCTCCCTGGGCCTCAGGGCTTTTGCACTAACCACTCTCTCTTCCTAGAGGGCAGCTTTCAACCCCACACACGGCTGCTTCCTCCACTGCATTTTCCTCTCATGTCAGCTTAGAGGACCTTTATTTACCGTCAAATTCAAAGCAGCCTGCTCAGGCAATAACTTAAGAATTATGTTCCTCTAGTTACCCATCTTCAGAGCACTTGTTACTGTCCAAAAGTCTCTTTTTTATTTTCTTGTTTATTGTATATCTCCCTTAATCTATAAACTGTAAAATTACAGCAAGAAACTTGCCTGTCTTGATAACTGTGGTGACCCTAGTCCCTAGAAAAATGCCCAAATAGAAGAGATTCAAGAAATGTTTTTTGAATGAATGAGTGCTAGAATAAATGCTTCATTTAACGTTGTTGACCGTCACCTACTCTTCATACTGTCTCCCCTCTTAGCTTACAGGTACTGCACTCCCTAATTTTTCCTTCTTCATTTCTAATGAGTACTGTTTACTCATTCACTGAAGTCTGTCACTACTAGGTTATCCTTACTAAGGCATGACAAAGGGTCAAAGTGGAGAACACCACATCATGTGGTCAACAACGTCTGGGGGCTCACGAATACTAGAGTATTCAAAGAGTACTAGAATAAAAGCTCCAGGAGGGAGGCGATTATTTTCTCTTTGCTTTTTCTAGCCCCTAAATCAGTGCCTGATATATATTAGGCACTCAATAAATAAATAATTGTTGAGTACCTGTATTTATGAATGATTGAATGAGGATTAGCCAATATATTTTGCTCCATGTATCATAAAAATGACATAAGGGAATGGAAAAAACAAGCCAAATGTAACTGTATGCAAGGACACACATGGTGTGACCTAGAGTGTGTGCCAAATAAAGTAGTATCCTGTAGTATACTGAATGGAAATCACTTGCTCATGATCCAATGCACATGCAAGCTTTAAGGAGGTTTGATATGAAATATATACATAGCTGCACAAGGCACAGCTTTTTCCATCAAGCAGCCAGCTCTCTGGTGCCACCAATTAAATCACAATGTAAATTTATTACTTCAATTAAACACTAAAATTTACTTAGGACCTACAGCAAGATTTTTGGCTCTGTCATGTAGGTAGGTCCCTGAAAAGAACTGGAAACAATATCACATTTGAACTATTTTCCCAAGTAATCAAAATTTCAATACCACTCCCCTTTTACAACGTCTTTAAATTCAAATCCATCTCAGAGCACGCATCCAGCAGTGTTTGCCCATTATTTAACACTTTCTTTTTAACTTCTCTGGTCTTCTTGAATAGATAGCACAGCTGTTCACCCAACGTGAAAGCAGCACCCCTATCAGGTTGCTCTCTGATTCTATCAGTCCTGAAAGCAGCTCTATCATTATCTCTGGAAGAGGTCTTTCTGCAGAGAGCCCATAGTTTGTGTACGCTTTTTGTACACACTCCAGCATGACAAACACCATCGAGCTGGCTTTATACTGTCATTTCCATTGAAAGCCTGTAATTACTTTCCACAAGAAACACTTGATCCTGTCAAGCTGATTAGAGGCGATATCCACTGGAAGGCAAAGAGCAACAGTGCTCAGACATCAAAGTGTGTATCTTGTAAGCAATAGTGCAGCAGCATGCACACACTAAGCACTAAATAATTGTTT
The DNA here is from genome assembly GCF_057802395.1 of Ceratotherium simum simum. NCBI lineage: Eukaryota > Metazoa > Chordata > Mammalia > Perissodactyla > Rhinocerotidae > Ceratotherium > Ceratotherium simum. Next base: position 27,768,333 of record NC_141900.1, read on the forward strand.
TTAGAAGATATTATTTTGCCCTTTGACAGTATAATTACTGATTTTCTGTTCAAACATAATAGATTTTTAAAGAGCAAATTGAACAGACTATAATTGGCTTTTGAACTGTCATTTATTAAAAATATTCCACAGTAAAGAATATGTCATTTAAGGATCTCCATTCACATCATCCCATTTATACCTTTACCAATTAAGTAATTGCTTAACTGTCCCCATTTCTTGACAGGCAATCCAATCAAACAAGCAGTTTCACCTTATCATATTCTTTAACTGAGTTGAGTCTATTTTACTTTGGCTCATTAGAGCAAGCAGGTAAACCTGAAATGTCAAATTATTTCGACAGAGGAGTGGTTAGAGATTGCGTTCTCAAGAGGTGCTTAATTGCAGTTAGCTAAGCAAACTTGAGAGTGAACATTCGACTCAGTTTTTACTTCTTTGTTTTTGGCCATCAAAGCATCTCTCTGTGTTTGGAGAATTTCTCAAGATAGAAATGATGTTGGGAGGCAGTGCCCAAAGCCAAATATAGAAATTGAAAGCTTTGTTTTGCCTGCCTTTTTTGCCCCTGGGACTTGGTCAACCACTTTGACTCGGCCAATCAGATGAACCTGCTTTGGATTTTGAATGAGAAGCGAGTGACCCAGAGAAGCAGGGACAGTGACAGACCCATCCTGGTTGTGGCAGCAACACCCAGTTTTAAGAGCAGCAACAACAGCTCCTGGTGTCCAGTGCTGATGGCAGCACATAAGCCATGATGCCAATGTTCAGCGGTAATGGCAAGTGTGTCCTCTTCAGCCTGGCTCTGGATGGAATTTTCTTGATTCCGTGAATTACTCAATATACTCTTTCAATAAATACATCTGCTGTTTAAATCAGCTTGTCATTCTCTGTTATTTGGAGCTGTAAACTCTTACTAGGACAACTTCCAAGTAATGGGTACTTTGATAGGTTTTACTTTGACACCTTTTTTTTTCTTAACATTAACCAATGTTTGACTTTTTAGAGCTGGTCTCAAGTGCTACTGCTAAGAGCCAATGGGTTTATTGAACCCGGTTTTCACATTTATCTGTATAGTAGTGTTGGTATAATTCTGTATTTGAATTTTTAATTGCAATTTGCCCCTTTTTATCTTATACAATGATGGTAGATTGGAAAAGTAAAATTTCTGATACTGGGGATAGAAGCATAAATATGATTACATTAATAGATTTGGGACAATGATAGAAATTTGACCTAACAAAACTAAGCAATCTCTAACCTCAACTGAAGATAGACGTATGTATGGAATTGTACACACATACACACAAATATGTTCAGATATGTCATTGAAGACTGTGTCATAAAAAAAGGCATAACTGAAATTTTTATAATCTTTAGCTCTCTGATAGTAGGAATCTTCTCTCCCTTAATATGTACATTAACTTCCACACACACTTTTAGTAACGTATCACACACGAAAATAGGAGATTGCCTATACATGTCAAACTCTTATTATGTTAATATAATTTATACAATAGATAGAAGGCAAATTATTTATTTTTTGGAAACATCACTGATAGACTCAATATATTCATATTAACAAATAAAATTATACATGTTCTTGACTTAAGAAATTCCCATCTTTGGATGAGACTAAGTCTTAAAAATGGAACTTTGGTAAAATTTGTTATAAAATTCACGAAACCTCTTATTTCTTTGGAGTAAAGAAATGTAATAATGCAAATAAAAATTAATGATAAACTACAAGATTGTAATTTAATCCTCACATTTAAAGTCTTATTAGTTTCATTTCAATAGGACATCCAAAATTTAAATTAACAAATGGCATTGGAGGGTTTTCAGGGCATAAGACTTGAAAGGCAAGCCTAAGTAAGGCTCCACTTGACCAGCACAGACACTCCTGTGTAATAGAACACATGAGATGGTTCTCAGCAGTTTCCAAGTTTCTGGAAATCTAGGCAAAACCATTTGACTTCTCTTCCAGCTCCTGGCACCCTTTAAGCCTCCTACCTACCCTTAGCCACGCATCCCAGAATTTCTATCCAGGGAAGCTCTGCAGAAAAATCAGCTCTAAAGTTTTCCACGCTTTTCATGAAAATTTCATTGTATTTTGCACGCTGAATACATGATCTCAGTATTTGGAGAAAAAAATAGAATCTTCTTAATAAGGTAATTCCCTTATGACTGATAGGTTTACCTGCATTTTCAAAGAGAGGCAATAAACTGAATTCAATATGTTCTGAAGAAATATGTAAGCACAGGATCCCTTCTGCTCCTCTTTTCCATTCCAGGATGAAATTTACCAATTTCCAGCAATAGATTGCCAACAGAATAGCCATTTCTGAAAAGCTGTCAATCCAAACTTTAGAAAAATACATATTTTGTAGATTAATACATCATATATAGAATCTGGTTATAAACCACAGAGTCGCTATTTCTTAGAAACAAAAATCACTAGCCAATAATGTCCCTCTAAGATGTTTCCTCATCATTGAACATTAATGCTTTTAAATCTCAGAAAGCACACAGAGATAAAGACCTTTTCTTCAAGTTTATTCTTAACTGAATGCAGATAAATCTGTATGAGATTGAATCTAAACAAATTACTCATCCAATCTCCTCTTCTCACCCAACTTGCCATAGCTGCTGTCTCCTTAAGCTGCAGGGTTCCTATAAACTACTGTTCTTTTAATAGTTGTTTTTAAAAATTGATGTTGTTAGGATCTGGAAAAAAATTAAGTTTTCCTAAATAAATGTAATTTATCTTGAATCATAAGTAAAAATAAATTCTACTTGTAATGATATTTTTGATTGTGAGGCTTTGGCTAGTTTCTATTTCAAAGCTTTATTCAATATGTAAAAATACGTGTGTGTACACGTTCACATACATGTGCACACATATCATATACATGGGAAAGAAAAGTTTCAACTACAAAAGTACTGAGAAATTATAATTCATAATCCTAGGAACAAAAGATCTCAGAGAAATAACACTCAAGCCTCATGTAATTAATAAGGGAATTCTGTGGCTTTTTTGTTCATGTTAATACCTTCCCAGATGAAACCTTGATGTGTGCCATCTTAATATACCCCAAAGAGTGCACAGGCCTGGCGTCCTACTCTCAAGTTCTATAGTTTTCTCACCAGTGCCTAAAGGACTAGTCCAGCTATGGAAGAAGCTAATGACCTTATCATTAACCAAAATTCAGATATTGCTTTTTTTTTTTCCTACTTTTAATTCATAAACCAATTTAGGATCACAGGATTCCAGAATTTTAAAGCTAGAAGGAGCCTTTTATGTCACCTCATCCCATCCCTTTTACATAGAAATAACTTATTTGTCTCAGGTCAAACTGCAAGTAAATGGAAGAGCTAAGACAAGAATTTAGGCTCCAGATTTCAAATCTAGTTCAGTACTATTTCCACAGCACCAAGTATATCAACTGGGTTTCTTTCATCTGTAAGTAAATGAAAACCCAACTCAAACTAGCTGAATCAGTAAGAGATCTATTGGATTGGGGAACAGGGAAGTCCAGATGTAAGATGTGATTCAATGTTCGTTGACTGAGCACCTCAGCATCACCATCAAGGAATCAAGTGTCTTATGATCCAAAGGCTCCCCTCTTGCTCTTAAGAGAGCCGAGTTTCAGATCAGTAGGAAAAAGAGAGGTCTCTCTTCCTCACAACTACTAATGAAGGGATTAGAGCTTTGCACTGATGGTATTACCTGTAAACCAGTCCTTCTGGACAATGGAAGGCATGTGTTAATTAACTGAGTTCTGAGCTGTTACAAGAACCAGTCACTGTTTCAAGAAACACAGTGCCATGTGAGTAACTGGTCAGTGTCATCCAAACCAAATGGATGATACACAAAAGAAAGCGGTGGAATGGTTGTTGAAAAGACAGTCACAATGTCTACTACACAAGACAATGTGGGGACATACCTTTTCACATAAATAGTCACCTACTAATTGCCATCCCTTAGACAGTGAACATTCTCAATTATATTGAGTTTTACATAGTTTACTAGGTAACATTATCCCAAAAAGCTTTCCATCCTCTAAAATATGTACTGTATAGGGTCAGCCCGGTGGTGTAGTGGTTAAGTTCGTGCTGTCTGCTTCAGCAGCCCGGGGTTTGCAGGTTCGAATCCTGGGCGTGGACCAACACACTGCTCATCAAGCCATGCCGTGGTGGCGTCCCACATACAAAATAGAGGAAGATGGGCATGGATGTTAGGTCAGAGCCTTACATCTTCTTTTTCCTCAGCAAAAAGAGGAAGATTGGCAGCAGATGTTAGCTCAGGGCCACTCTTCCTCACCAAAAAGTAAGTAAATAAATAAATAAATAAATAAATAAATAAATAAATAAAATATGTACTGTATATAAAATTCAAAGAGTTGTGACCTGCCCTTCATTCTATTTACACAAATATTCCTACAAAGAAAGGAAGGATAATTAAAAGACTATAAGTATATAGTGGGTATCTTATAAAAAGATATGCTTTTTTTTATAGGTTTTATATCAATATGACAAACAACATGAATACAAATATCAAATGCACATACATATCACTATGAACTTTAATTGAATGGCTAAATAATTTATAAATTCAAAATGTTTATTTAAAACTCCAAAATTCCATTTTAAAATGGTATTTCCTCCTATGAATGTAAAGTCACACCTCCTGAAATAACTTATGGAGATTCTCCTTTTATGGTGGTATCTCTAAAACCTTTCATAATATTGTAAATATCAACAAAAACAAGCAAGTAAGCTCCATATACCAAAGCTAAATCTAATCTGCTATTGCAATTACGTTTAGGTCCACTGAGTGATCTGGGGAAGTTGGAGAATGTCCGAACCAAAAAAGAACAGCAAGCTCCCAAAAGTTCCAGATAGGGAATTTGTGTAAGAGTTGAGATTGATGCATCCTGACCATGGGCTAAGCCCTGGGAGACAGGTAAGAATTGGGGCAGAGAGGTTAGTGGGACTTATGAGGAAAACGCTCAACAGGAGGAAGGCATGTCTGATTCTTTCAGTATAAAGAGCCCAAGTGATTATTCCATTTTCTCACATTTATAACTAATTCTAATACTGCCAACAAACTAAAAAAATTCATAATTCTATTTTATTAAAGAAAATGCAGTATAAATAACATTGTAAAATGGGAGAAAACTCACAGAGGGTTGTCTATAATGATATCCAAATCAATAAAATGGATTCCAAAGTGAGAACCCATCTCTTAGGTTATTTCTGACTTTTTCCTTTAATTCAAATCTATTGTGTGTGTATAGTGGGGTGGGGGAGCAACTTAGGTGCGCCACGCACCTTCCTGCAATATATTATAAATTTAAACATTGCAATTCACCAAATATAAGAATCAAATTGAGTAAAATTGTCAATTCCATGGCAATGGTGACTGTACTTCATCAAGTATCTTTAACTTTATAAAAGAACTTTAATTCAAACATCTGAATCAAGAGATAGATTTTTGTCTCCCACCCTTCTTACCAAGTATTGCAGAAAACTTGCTCCTACAATTGTATTTTGACCATATTAGACCTTCCCCGAAGAGTATAAATCTACAGCTGTTATTAAAAAATTGAAGTTAAAAAAATTTCATCTCAGAAAATAAACGAATAGTGTATCAATCTTTTCCAGCCTATACTCCAGAATTCAACCTGACCTTCCTCGAGTTGTTTAATGTTTTATGATACATTTTCAAAGCTACCTGCCCCAAGGTTCTTTCTAATAGTAGGAGAGAAACATTCAATGTTTACTATATGCAAGGCTAGGGCAAGGTGAAAAAAAAGATAAGCCAGGAGGGATCTAGCATCTAAAGAGCTTATGATATTGTGGAAGTTTAAAATTTACAAAGAGAGAATAGATATTTATTCAAGCATTATAATACACGACAAAAAATGTCATAGACGCTGGTAGACTTGCTAAGAAGCAATTGGATCTAGGGATTAAGACATTAACATAGACTTTCAAGAGAACAATATCTGTGAATATGGGAAGCAAGATTATAAGGAATTAGGAGTTAAAAATTATATGTTTTTAAGGGGATAGGAGAAAGGAAAGATTCTGATAAAATTATATTAACAACCATGAAGAATATCCACTCTTTAGGGGCCAGCCCGGTGGTGCAAGCGGTTAAATGCACGTGTTCCGCTGTGGTTGCCCGGGGTTCGCTGGTTCGGATCCCGGGCATGCACCGACGCACTGCTTCTCAGGCCGTGCTGTGGCGGCGTCCCATATAAAGTGGAGGAAGATGGGCGTGGATGTTAGCCCAGGGCCAGTCTTCCTCAGCAAAAAGAGGAGGACTGGCAGATATTAGCTCAGGGCCGATCTTCCTCACAAAAAAAAAAAAAAAGAATATCCTCTCTTTAAATAAAATAAGGTTGTACAAGGACTTTCAGATATTAAATTGCATAATAAAGGAAAAAATAACTTTAATGCATGCTACTAGTACAATAGTGTACAAAGAGATTAATGGAATAGAACTGAAAGTCTAGAAACAGAGGTATCATTTCAATTCAGCAGGTTTATGATAAATTCTTTAATAAATGGGGATATGATCCTGGAATTATTACTTAACTATTTGGGAAAGAAAAGAAAAAGTAAGGTGCCCACTTCACTGTGTGTGCCAAAACCAATTCAAGTGGATTAAGACGTTAAATACGAGGGGAAAAAATGTACAAAGACAATGATAAAATAAATTAAAAGAAAAGGAAGTAGTTCAGGTTAGAGAAGGTCGTTCTAAACAAAACAGCGAAGATAGAAAGTGTAAAGAAAAAGACTGATAAATCTAACTACACAAATTTAAAAATTGAAGACAAAGGCAAGCTGGAACAAATGTGAGCACCACTACCGATTGCCCACAGCTCTCCAGGCACGAGGCCCATTCACGCTAAGGCAGGCGCTTCACCCCGCCCCACTTATCAAAACCAACACTCAACTACTGAGTATTAAAGGAATGATAAAGGGTGAAATCATAGTCTATAAAAAGCTCACACAAATCAGTAACAGAAAATAAACTGAGGAAATAAAATTTGGCAAAAGATATAAACAGGAAATTTACTGAAATACAACAAAATGAAAAGCAAGTAACAAAAAAATAAAAACATACAAAATTATTCAACCACAGTGGTCACCAAAAAAAGTGCATGGTAATGTGTCATTTTTTTCCCCAAAAATCAAAATATTTTTTAAAAAGGAATATATATAATATCAGCTAAGGTTTGGGAAAGTAGGAAATTGGTAGCAAGTCTAAGAAAGTGTGTTGGAGGCCAGTTTAGAATATGCATCAAAGCCTTGAACCAGTAATTTCATTTACAGAATGCAGGCATTTAAAATAGTCTAGAAGAATACTAAACTTTCACAATATAACTATTACAAGCCTAAGGAAACAGATAAAGCTTTATCTTCAAGCATACTTACTGCAGTGTTTTTTTATAATAATAAAATAAGAATGTTAAGATGTAATAAATAAATCATATTACATAAATTTGGCATTATAGTGATCTTAAATATTCCATAAAAATATTAAATTCTTACAATATAATTATTTATAAGTGAAAAAAGCAAACTGCAAAATAGTATATATAGGATGACATAAAATTCAAGCACATGTATGTATGTTTCCCTCTCCCCCCCGCACCTTATATCCACCTATAGCTCTAACTCTATCTTTATCTCTGTCTCTCTCAATCTTTAACTCTCCCACATATATATCCTCTCTCTCCCTCCTCATTGAGCAATATGTATAATGATGCATAATGACTAGGGGAATATACAAAAACATTAACAGTAGTTATCTTTAGGTGGGGAAATTAAAGGTTATTTTTATTTTTTTCTTTATACTGCAATTTCCTGAATTTTTTATATTTAAAAAAACTAAAAAATGAAGATTTTTTTAAATGAGTTAAGTAAGGATGATGATGCCTGGAAGTCAAAGAAAAGAGGAAGGTGAGATAGTAGCTTGTATTATTCAAGAGTTGAAGCAAAGTGCCTACGTTTGAGCATATTATAAAGTTATAGGAAGAAGTTAATGCAAGAGGGGCAAGAGATACATGTAAGGAAGTTTGCAGGAAGGGCAATTACAATTACTGCAGATTATTTTACAATTGTAAAACATTAAACATATGCAAAGGACTATTATTACTAAAGTGCCCAGTAGTCTAGTAGTCTTGCCCAGCTCTAAGCACTCGGAGACTACAAGATCTCAACAGCACTGCTCTATTACAGAAAAGACCCAAGGTGTATAACTAAAGTGGACACTTGGGCAAACTCGGAGTAAATCTAAATTTATAAAATAAAACCAAAGTTTTCCTGGTCTTAGGGGCTCTGCCTCATAAATGTTGATGCAGAGTTTATAATTTTAGAGCCTTTCCTACTGTCTGTGTCCTCGGAAATAGTAAAAAGAAGAATATCACGCATTAAGAGCAGAGAAAAATTAATATTTGCTACATTATTTATACCATCCCATTCACCTTGGTGAGAGAGCCCTATTGTTTTATGAACCTGTTAAGCTTGCTCAGAGTCTGAGTACATACGGTAAGTAAAAATATTAACTATATCAGCATCATGAATGACTACAAATTAACTTAAATACCAATAGGTTTCATCTTGTGTGCCATGCTGATGCAATGGTAGTGGCTGCCTGGAGACAGAGTTCAGAGTTGTACCAGGAAAAAGGAAAGACTGATTACCATGACAGCAATGAGTCTGAGAGGGAGCAGTGGTGGCATCAATTTTGTGTATTTGGAGAAACCGTTTTAGAGGCTTAATTGATACATAAAAAGTCACTGGAGTTTGTCCAAGTATTTGCTATTTTCCCTCTCATTGTGAGGATTAATATATTATATAAATTGCTTGGATTGTCTTTGTAACATACGTCAGATCCAGAGTGGTCCAACCCTTCATTCAGTTGACTTGGGGAAGTTGCCTGCATCAGCCTATTATATAAATGAGCCAAAGAGGACTTCTATTGGTGCCTAGGTTGTCTATTTCTTCTCAGCAGGCTGAGTCCTGTCAGCTCAAAAGCCCGCCAGCATCAAACTCAAACTTTACACAACCAACTGTTTTAAAAATAGCCTAGACAAACAGAGGTTTAGCCATTTAGGGCCTACCTCCTTTGCATGCCCCTCAAAACCCCATTCCACATCTGCTAGCAATAGATAAGCCCTGGATCATGAAGACACTAAGACACGGCTGCCATTCAGAGCTCTCTGACCCAGAGACCCTCTGCAGGATTGCTGAGTGACACCACCTAGACACGTGAGCCCGTCTCTGATGCCCCTCTCCTTCAGGGGTTCCCTTGCACTCCTCCCCTTCTGGATGGTGGCCTCTGTGCCATAAGCTTCTGGATGGTCGCATGCCATGAGGGACTTCCCCTCTCACGCAATCATGTCCTAGCGCTGCCCAATAAAACTTGTTGTTGTAGCTTACTGCCTATCCTGGTCATATCTTTTTCATTGACCAGGCCTAAGACCCTTTGAAGCCCCTACACAGCCCAACTCTGGATTGTCTTGCAGTCCTACTCAGGGTACCTTTCACAGATTACGGAGTGTCACACGGTATGCAGTAGCTACCCTGGAAATAATTTCCTTATTTACTTTTAAGATAAAACAGACTTTAAATTCTTGTTAACTCTTCAGTTCTTTGATGAACCAAAACTATTATAAGAAATCTTAGCTACTGGGTAGGAAGTGATAAGGTCTCAGAGACAGGCTTATAGATAAGCTATATGACAGCTTTGGCTTAGAGTACAATGGCTGGATCCACCATGATAAGTGGATCAAAAAACATTCTGTCAAAATGGAACCCCTTGGAGAGTAAAATTGAGTGGTGTACATATATATCTATATACATGGGATGACAGACAAAATTATGACTGCCTGGGCAAACTGGAACATAAGGGTACCCTAATTAGGGACTGGAGCCCACAGGACCATCTATGAACAATACAGGTTATGAAGAATCTCTCCCACTTGGTGATGCATAGGGTTAGATAGGTTACATAGGCACAGTTGATAAAATGCAGTTATGAGTTCTATTATTTGTAGATCTAAGATGAAAAAGCCACTGAGAGAGTCCACTAAGTTACTCCCTAGAAGATGAGAGCATTTTCCTAGGCTCTCCAGCAGCACTATTTGTTGCTTCCTTTTCCCTTGTCTTTTACTCCTGCTTCCCTCTCTACTCTCCCTACCCCTTACACCACACCATCACTTCCTCCTTTCTCTCCTATTTCCCATTGTCTCCCATGTCCACTCATATAGCATTTTTGTGTCTGTGAATAGCTTCCATGGATATTACTTGCCATTCAGCAGCCCTAGTCATCCAGTGAAGCTCTTTTAGGGGAAAAGGTCCTGATGACTGAGAACCCTACTTTGTGGGACAGGTTGAATGGCATCTACCAGAAGTCTCTGCTCTTCCCACCTCGTCTCTACCCTGTCTGTATGGATCCCTTGCTCCCTTACTCTGCCACTCCTCATGATCCTTGCCTTCTTCTTACACTTCTGAAGAAGAAATGGATTTATAGCCACTCACAGGAAATTTTGATCCTCTCAAATATTTACTTACACACAAACACACACACACACATATACACACACACACTACACACACATAAACTGTCTATCCAAAAGAAAAACACCTCACTGAAATGGACAAAAAGTTCCATCTAGTTAAAAAAAAAAAAAAGATATGCAAGTATCCTGTAGCTTTTTACAATCTAAGATAGCAAAATACAAAGTTATAGAAACATCTCAAATTGATTTTCTCAGTCTTTAACTTTCTAGTTTTGCTCTTTTCCCTAAGTTTTCCGACTTTCATATTCTGAGTCACTGACTCTGATTATTGATGTAGCGCAGCCCGGTCTGAAAAAGGCAGATTAGATCATGTCTTGATAGTTCATCTGGCCTTAAAATGCTTTAGTTTGTTCTGATAAGAAAGGAAGAAGGAAGCAAAAAGGAAATGGTTTATTAAGAAAACTTCTCCCCAATGGGTTTTTACTTCTTTAGCCAAGTTACTTCGTCTCATTGCCTATTTAAGTGTGTGTAGGTTTTTTTAATCCATTTATAAAGATGAAATGGACTCCATGGACTGTTCAGCACATATCTGACTTATCTGTAGGTTTCAAAAGCACAGCAGGTCCAGGGCAGAGAAAAGGCAGGCAGGCGCTTTCTGTCTCCTGCACCATTTGACAAGCACATACAGATTAAAAGAGTAATTTCTTCTTTTTTTAATCATCAGCAGTTGTAATTTACAGTTCATTTACTATTTATTATCACTGTTGTTTGAACACTCTTTTTAAATAACACATCTTCAACCTACGGCAGTGACAATTAGCACCAATGTATTTTCTTTCTTTTTTACGGATTTCCAGAAAGTAGTTTCAAGACCAATCGTCCAGTTACTGACATACAAATCAATTAACATGTGAGAAATCTAGCCTGGATTTTTTACTTCTCCTTTTGCACACTAGAGAGCCCTTTGTTTATTTCTAAAAGCCAATTTCTCACTAAATTGAATGATATTTAGGCAGGCAGTTTCAGCAGTCAGGTCAGTGGCCTCAAGAATGGGTGCCATACGTAGCTGGGATGGTCTGGAGAAATAACCATATTGGATTCTATTACAGCTCCTCCCAATCTCATCCCATTGCACAGTTGTGTTTGTTTTCAGTTTTCTTTCTCACACACAACATCTGTCCTATATGCTCCACTGCACTGTCTTTTTAGTGAAAGAAATGCAGCTGAGAAAGGAAATGAATATCAAATTCAGAACTCCCAGGAGCACTGACCCAAATTCTCTGATGATAGCATTAAAATGCACTTTCTACTTTCACCAGATCTGGGATATCATAATATGATTCCTTAATGATTCAAATGTCATGTATTTTGGCAAACTCTCTTTGACAAGTCTTTTAAAAATGATGCAGACAATTAAAATAATGAGAAAATAAACTACAAACCATCTAATGACATAAAGGGTAAAGCTCTGAGAGTCAGAGGGACTAAGAAGACAGCTTGTTTATATTCTTACTTTTACCTTGGTTACAGCCTTTCACATTGTTATGCTTTCCTCAGCTCCCATGTGGAGCAGAGCATTGGATGCTGGGTGCTTGCTAATGCTATCTGTCTGCTCTATGAAATGCTATGAATGCTTGAGGTACAATCTTCCCAAGTATTTTATATCTAGGTCTTCAGGTGCCACAGAGTAAACATTTCTGCAGTTGTCTTCTTGACTTTTATTCCAGTATTAAAACTTGTTTTTGTTATTCAATACTTCTTTTAAAAATGTTACTTTTTCCTGGCTCTCTGGTCTCACACTCTCCTCCAAAAGCTGTCCTGTGAATGACTTTAAGAAAATTGAGGGAAGGGAGGATTGCTTTGGGCGTTAAGGAGCCTGGGGGGAAGATGGAAGGAGCACTCATATCAAAAGTTGGCTTCTTTGGCTTTCCTACCTATTAAATACACACACACACACACACACACACCCCTGAATGCTTACCTTCTTTAACAGTCATTCAATTGATATATTTTGTTGAGTAATCTAGACAGATTAAAAATTATTCCTACTTAAATATTTGTATCTCACAAATGCACACTTGTCTCTTACAGACATTAGTTTAATATTCCATATCTGTAAGGAATCTGATGCTAATTGAGCAGGTTTTTTTCCAGTATTAATTTTAATTATTTAGAGCAGCATGAGGCTCTTCGTAATTTCCCACCTGACAACTGGGACCCAAAAGAACAGCTGCCTATGGTTTTATGCTCCTATGAACACAACGGATATCAGAGTCAATAAGCTTAGGCATGAATTCCGTGTGTTCCGTTGTGGTTATGAAAATGAACCCTTTTGGAGGAGTTCAGAAGGATCTGCAACTGAGAATGATGTCCAAGCCACTGTGCAAAGTATAATGACAGTCACAGATCTCAAAGGAGCTGCAGGAAGAGGGGCTCCCTGCTGAAATGAACACAGCCCATAGTTAAATAATAAATCACAGCCATGTAGCCAGCCTGCAACAGCCACTACCTATCAGAAAGGCACCATGACCACATAGTGCAAATATTTAGTTCCACACAGTTGTATATCTTGATGGGATCCAACTGATAATAGAGGTATCTATTTGTTCTCTCTAAAGGAGAAGACGAATACTATTTGTTTATGATGAATTGAGAGCTAAAATAACAATGCAAAAAAGCACAAGGAAATCTAGTTATATATCCCCACATTTAAATATACCCCCCAGCATGACTATATGAATCAAATGCCCAACATATACATAATTTAGCACAAACATCTTTTGACACCTCACATATTTTTTTCTTCTTTTGCAAAAGAACAAAAGGCTTCCTGTACAAACATGCAGTATTATACTTGCTCTCAGATATGCCGATTCAGGATACAATGAACCAGATGAATTATTCATTATGAAGCTGCAATTGTTTGTGGATAGAAGTGTGCAGAGGCCCAGAATAAAAAGGTAAGTAAAAATGGGAATAGAAATGGACACAGAGAAAAGGGGCTCACCACTCCAAAGAGTCTAACCAGCTACATAATTAATTTCTAACTTGGAAGTATGATAAATGAAAGGGCTTCAATTAAAAAATTAATATTATTCTCAGTGAGTAAAGACATAGAGGGAAAAAGAACCACCATTTAACCTACCATAGCAGAAATACAGTTCATTGATCCTGAATCTCTCTCAACAAACACTTGGCCAACTATTGGCTCTGAATCCCCAGCCATCTCTGTGAAAACACTAACATTTACAGCCTTTCTACCAATATGACTTAAAAGAGAAGGAATTGTCTTTCTAATCTTCATAACCCTAGTAGCTAGCTAGTAGAGTGTCTGGCATATATCAGTGATCAATAAATAATGTTGAGTCAATAACCTTATCACTGGAACCAGGAATAATGACATAACATGCCTTCTCCAAGATAATTATTTTCCATTGAAAAGATTTTGCCTCATCTTCTGCTTAACTTTTTTTAGTTCACTGAAAGAACTTGCATCACTGTTGTGACTTCTGAAGTTTAACCTGGAAGCACTGTAGAACAAATTGAACCAGAAAGAGACTAGGAGTTGGAATATCATTTCAGAAGTTGTCGCTATATTCCAGGTGAGAGTGAGTGAACTTCTGGGCTAAGATAGTGTCTGTGAAAGGAAGACTAAAGGACAGAGGCCAGCATAACACAAGAAGAATCAAACGGATGCCTCAAATGCTTACACGCTGAGACATAAGAGGAGGAGTGACAAATTGTTGCTATTTTACTTATTAAATGCACAAAATTAGAATTCAAGAAGAAAACAGATCCACTTTTCAGCAGTATTATACGGGGAAAAATAGGCACAAGATGCAAAAGTCCAAGCTAAATTTGGGGGTTAATACATAATGTTATAGAAGCAATAAAAATGCAATATATTTCTTTCCAATTAGGAACTGCATACAATATATTGTTAACTAAATTTTATTTTTCTCAAATAATACACGTTTAATTTAAAACTCCATCAGTACTACAAGTCTTATAAGGAAAAAACAGCATGATTTTTCAAAATCCTGCCATACCCCCTCTCACTCCCAGTTGATCCCCAGAGCTAACCATTTTCAATCATATTGTCTTTCTTCTGTTACTACCTCCATTTTTAAATATAGCAAGCTAAAACTGCTACATATCATTTTTTAAATTTAGATAACATCCATAAAATTCCTCCTAGAACAATTATTTCATTTTCTTATGTCACTTCCCCCTCCCCACTACACACACACTTACACATATACATTTTTCCCTCCCTCAATTTTTCCAGTATAGGTAGCCACAATTTTTAGGTAATTCAATATTCAGGGTTTATATAATTATGATAATGTAAGTATTACCCATAGCTAAGCCATATAATGTACTGTGATAATATTTTCTTCCTTTTACAACCTTTTGACTTCCCTGGAGTTATATATTGCCAGGTTGTCTAAAGGAAAAGTCAATACTTTCAATAGGGTCAACACACTGAGCAATCTATTGGAGCTGTGTTTTCTCTGGAGACATCACTCTGGGCCCCTCCATCATCCTGCATCTGTTTGGACTGATTAACTCCTGGTCTGCTGCTCTGCTGACATCAGGTAATTTCCTTTCCTTCTCTGTTTACAATTTCTTAGCTTTTTTTAAATCCATGTGTTCCTTTTATTACTTGTTTTGTTGGAGTACTTCTGCCAGTTGCTTCTGGAGAAAGGGTGCACAGGAGAACAATTTTTTGATAATTTACTTACCCTACTTCACACTTGATTGATAGTTGGACTGGATATATAATCTAGTTTGGAAATTATCATCCCTCAGAATTTTGAAAGCATTTCCCATTGTCTTTAGCTTTCTGTGTTATTCTTAAAAAGTCTATTGCCTTTTGATTATCATTCCAATGTAGTATCCTTTATTTTTCTCTCTTGAGCTGTAATATCATCTCTTTAATGTTCTCAAGCCTCCTGATGATGTCTTTTCTTTCTTAGTGATTCCTATGAATCTGGGTTTCATGTCCTTTAGTTATAGGAAATTATACATATGTATATATAATTGAAATATATAAATATTTATATGAATATATGAATATGCATTCATGATGTGTATAAAAATATATAATGAAAATCACACACATATATATACATATGCATATCATTTTTTCCCATCTATTTTCTTTTCTTTCTTTTTTGAACCCTTATTTTATTTGGCATCTCCTACACTGATTTTCTAATTTTCTAAGACCTTGTCTTCTATTTCTTTGCCTTTTTTTCCTAGGAAAGTGTCCTCAACTTGATCTTCCTTCCCTTCTACTTAATGTTTTCATTTTTGTTATCAATTTTTATACGTTCTCTGAATATTCCTTTTATATAGCACTCAGATTTTATTTCAAAAATGAAAGATCTCTTATCTAAGGATATTTATTATAGTTTTTTAAAGTTTTCTTCTGTTTCCTGCACTGTCTCTGCTGCCTCTGTTTTTGCTTTTGTCCTTTTCTTCTGTTTATCCTGTGTGTCATTTTGACTGTCTCATTATGCTCAAAGCTTTCCTCAAACATATGTAATCTTTGTCTATCCATAGTTAAGAGCAAGGCATTGGAAAGTTGAGTGCAAGTTCTTTGTGCAGGGTCATATTTGCTGATATGTGGGCTTTACCACTGTGGGATCAGGTGGTGACCTGGCCATTTTGTTGGTGAATCCCGAAATGTCAGTCTCTGTAGATCTCATCTCTTGGGCCAATATCTCCAGAAATTTAAGTCTCCAAACGCCTCTCTAATTCTGGGGGAATCTCACAGCTCAAGGTACAGACTTCACTTAACTTTAAAAAACTTTTTCTCTTTTAGAATGATGATATTTCTTTTAGAATGATGAGGTTTCTTTTATCTCCTGGTATCTGAGTGCAGAGTTCCTTGGGTTCACCCAAGACTGAGTTCAGAGAGGGAGAGATTTGGGAATGGAGCTTCTTTTAAATACTCTCAACCAATCTTTATGTCTTCATCTCCACCTTGCACCCAACATTTCAAAGCACATTTGTGGCTCCAATTTCTAAACTTCCTCTTTCTGAGGCACAAATGGGATTATTTGTCAATGTAGTACGTATATATTGTATATTATCCCAACGTAGGCACTTAGCTTTTTGGTCTTTCTGCTCTTCTAAGTCAATGATCACTCTTCAGGCTCTAAACTTTTGTTAGCACCCCTTATCTGACATTATCTTCTCCTCTATCATCTTTATCTTCAGGGATTTAACCCTCTTCATTTTTTAATTTCGTTTTAATGGACTTTGGGGAAGAAGTAGAGGTAAACACGCTTGTTTAAACCACCATGCTTAATCACAACTCTACTAAACTTTTAAATTATTTTGTTTAACAGTAACATAGGCTGGAGCAGCTATATTTTGATATGGTAAAATATGCTAGTAAATTTACTTCTTACTACTAGAAAGTACTTAAAATTGATAATAAAATAACTTTGTGTTCATTATATAAAATTCAAAGATTTTTTTTTGTTTAATGTGAAAGTCAGCTATAATAAAGAAGCATGATAAAAAAATTTTAGCTTGATAGCAGGCTCCTTTATCACAAGTCTTTTTCTCTTGAATCTAGGAATTCAGAGTTATTTGTACTTGAAATTTCTGTATGGTGGCATGACTCATCATTTATTTTTACTATAACTGGATTTTCTGCTGCAACAAAAATATGATTTTTTATACTTTGAGATGAGCTATTTTATTCTTAGGAGAGAAATATGTTTAAAAAGGAAAAGATTCATTAAAGGTTAATAATAAGTTGTATCATTAATTATCTCCTAATGTTAAAAACCTATTTCAGAAGTCAAGGAATCTAGCATGCTTAAAATAATTACAGAGGAATTCCTCGTAACAAAATAGATGATTACCCAGATTAAGATTAGTTGTAACCCTGAAACGCAACCATGTACAACAAAATTTAAACTAACAGTCTAGAAAGTATCAATACTATCTTCCTGAAACATCATAAACAGATTACACTGATGAATTTGAGCTGATTTTTTAATTTATATTTTTCTACCTACACTTTATATAGTTAAAATAGTTTTACTTTGTTTTTACAAGATGATACAAAAATCACTTTATAAAAATCTAAATATTAACAAAAGAACAAAGAAAAAATTAAATCAGTCCAAAATATATCAACTAAAGATAACTATAGAGACCTATAGTTATTAATATTTTTACATGCTAAATTAAACAGGTAACAGGGAAGATTTGCCATCTAATTATTAGTTGCACAAAATCTTTCAGGAAAAGAAGTAAAATATGAGATCATGTTTGGGGAAGAAAACATGTATTTGTAATACTCCATTTTGTCCATTTCCTCAAATATTCTATAAAGGAAAAAAACTCTTAAACTTATAAGTTAACGTAAAATGTTCCTTGTTACAGTAAAATAACAAATATCAGAGGAGAAAAGATTCAATCATTCAATCTCAGTAACAGGAGCACCCTGAGCCACCTACTCCTAAGTGTTTCCAGAAAAAACAAACTTTCTCTCTCAACTGTGCTCTGACTCAGACATTGTAGTTGGAGGGATAGTTCCAAAATTTAGCAGGACAGACAGTTTAGTAGTGATTTACAGCGTATGAACATAAATGAGTCACTATGGCTATAACACAGGACAGCTTTGTGAACAGTATAAAGGACTAAAAGGTAGGGGGGAAAATATGAGGATACCAAGTTAACATGTAGATATTGAACAGGAAAAGCTGTTTCTATAAGTGACCCTTTTAAAATGGGGTTAACATCTCAGAGCATTTGTGACATCTGAATCAGTCTGCTCAATGTATCAAACTAAAATTTTGCAGTCTTAAGAGCCACAGCTGTTACAGTAGATGAAGCTTTGAGCTACCACAATTAATTAGTAGAAAGATGCATAAGTAGAAACCATCTTGGACAGTAGGGAGGATTTTGATGAATTTAGAGAAATTTAGACCTGAGACCTAATTGCACATTTTATTTTTTAAGCCATCAAACTCCTATTCACTTGAGTATGTACTGATTTACAATGTAGCCATAGCATTCCCTGACCCCACCACACCCCCAAACAAGGTAGAGTTAATCATTCTCTCCTATGTATTACCACCATACTTTGTATGTTCTTTATGGTTCACTTGTATATAGTATTCCAATTAATTGTATATGAATACGAATATGAATTCTTCATCTCCATCTCCAACATCTATGTAACTGGGTAATAGTCTATATTCAAAAAATAAGATTCAAACACTTGACATTAAAAAAGATTTGTGCATATAGTTGGAGACTGCCTATATATCTGCAAAGATCCTTTTACATTTCAGGGTCTAGGATACTATGTTTTTTTCACCTAAAAAAAAAAAACACATTAGGGGCCAGCCCGGTGACGTAGTGGTTATGTTAGCGCACTCCACTTCAGTGGTCCAGGATTCAGGTGTGCGGATTCTGGGTATGGACTTACACACCACTCATCAAGCCATGTTGTGGCAGCATCCCACATACAAAATAGTGGAAGATGGGCACAGATGTTAGCTCAGTGACAATCTTCCTCAAGCAAAAAGAGGAAGATTGGCACAAATGTTAGCTCAGGGCCAATCTTCCTCACCAAAAAAAGAAAAGAAAAGAAAAAAACATTAAATGCACTACTCCATTCAATAGTATAACAACAATCTTGACAATTGATATGTGACATAAATGTCTCCTGATAGCTAATATTGAATAAAGAAACTACTTACCCTTAATTTTTGGGGGGAAAGGAAGGTTGGAAAACAATGTACCACGTGTTTCCCATAGGTAACTTGATCTAATTAGAAGTGTTATTTCTTCTAATCTTATTGTAAAAGCTATAGCATAATAGAATGTACAGAATTTGGTAGACTAGCAAACCTCAAGCAAGGTCAACATTCATTTTCAAAAGAAATTAAAATGAAGAGGAGTTTCATTGTAATTATAGGATAAGGAGGGTCCCTATAAAAGAAAAATAACGGATTTCGAGTATGTAGAGGCTTCATTTATTCCCAAGATTACCTTTAGCCTTTTTAATCTAGCTACAGTCTTCATCAATATCTGTGTTTTATGGCATTGTTCGGCTCATTCTACATTGCACAACCTCTCAAAAATGTATTATATTTAAAGTGCTGGAGGCCAGTAATAACGAATTTTACTATATAATAGAAGCAGTAATAAGCAATACTAAAAATAATTACGTATTCATTCTCCTTCATAAACAACCTTATTTCCAAATGAGACCCAACCATAATTTTCCACAATTACTCTTGCAGTATGGATATATCAGAAGCAGAACTTATTGCCAAGGGGTAGTTTTAATTAGAATCAAGTAGGGTACAATTGAGGTTTATTAGAAAAAAATCCTTCCCTCATTAAATACATTAAAAGAAAATTATTATGAAATGTATGAATAATTAGAAAATGTTATTCAAAAAAATCTTCAATTCAATACAAATAAATGTTTGCAGCTATTGTAGAACCATACATATCAATTAGAATTACTAAATAGTATTAGGTATAAATTTTTAAAGTGCTCTAGTAGTAAGTAATGGCCATAAGATCTGTATCGCATAAATATTTCCCATAAACTGGGAATCCAAGAATAATGTAGACATTTCCACAGGCTACACATCTTTTTATTCCTGAATTTACTAATATATATTAGAGAAAAAGACTACAACTGTAAATGCCACTAAAAGACAGATAATATTAGAGTCACATTATGAAGTCCTCTGAAATTCCATTGTCTTCCTTTCTCATATGCTTATATATTTCAGGAGTTATCATAATCTAGGTTTTCCAGTCTTTTCTACAATACTATTGAAGCCAGGTACCTGAGGATTACCATAAATATTCAATGAGAACTTGATTACCCTTCGACCTTGCTCCCAACACAGACACAGATGAAAAGAAGTTAATGTTGTTGATTTGCTGTTTTCTTGTTTGACCTGAGGGGTGACTCAAGGGTCACAAGAATTTATGATCTTGTTTTGCAGAAGAAAAAGAATGCCTTTAAGGAAGTTACCACCACCAGATAAGTAGCCTGCAGCTGCCACTGCCACCCAGAAGTCTGGTTGACCAAGGGCTTATCTGGAGTGAAAGGAACACAGATTTCCCCTTTGTTTCTCCAAAACTCACCTCCTAAGCCCCTTAGCTCTATAAAAGCCCCTGCTTTCTTCTTTTGTTAAGTCAGATTTGAGAGAACCTATACTCTCATCTTCTTGTTTTGGCCAATTCAAATAAATCTTCCCCCATCTCCAAGCACCATGTCTCATGTCTCAGTGATTGGCTTATTGTGAATCAGGAACATGAACTGAACTTGAGATTAAGAAGTTTGGCATCATTTTCAACATCAGAATGACAGTATCTTCTGTCTTTAAAATTGAAGACTAGAACTCATGAATTAGTTTCCTTTCTTTATTTTAAATTTTGAAGTTATAATTCAATCACACTATAGAATTTGTTTAAAATGAATGGTCCCACAAACGTCTTTTACAATGATGCAAGTTGAAGTGGGCATAATTAAATTAATAAGTAAAAACAATGGTAAATGCCAAATCATTTTGTCTGTCCTGGTGAATTGGAAAAAAAATAATCTCTCTACTTATCATACAGACATGTTGTTAACATTAAAGATATACTGTACATAAAATGAAAGTGATTTGTTTTTTGTTATGTTTTGGTTATATATTTTTTTAATCATTGTGTTCTCAGAAACAAGAGCAAAGATCAATGAACGTAAAAACTGAGACTATACCTATATAACTTCAAAGTATCCTCACTATTATTTCATTCAAACTTTCAGTTTTATTATTATTTGAGGAGCAATCAAACATGATTAAAATTCATTTCTACAGCCCTACATGAATAAGATTACAGAAAACCATAAAATATTAGAGAGACCATTAAGGAAACAAAATTATATTTTAATCACTAAACAACTTATTCATTAAGTATTTATTGAACATTCACTATACATCAGGCATTATTTGAAGCACTGCAGATAGAAGAATGACTAAGAACTGAAAGGGACCCTTATAGACATTATCACTTAAGAAGACAATGAAAATAACAAACAAACGAAAACTTTAATAATTACCAATTTGTGGTCACTCCCCTGAAGGTAATATAGGAGTCTTTAATTCAGAATAACAATTATGGGTGGGGTGTCTGATTTAAACAACACAGTCAAACATGTCTATTTTGATCAACTGACCTTCACACTGAGCTCTCAGGAATGAAGATTAAACATTGAGCTGGGGGGCCGGCCCCGTGGCTTAGCGGTTAAGTGCTCGCTGGCGGCCCGGGTTCGGATCCCAGGTGTGCACCGACACACTGCTTCTCCGGCCATGCTGAGGCCGCGTCCCACATACGGCAACTAGAAGGATGTGCAGCTATGACATACAACCATCTACTGGGGCTTTGGGGGGAAAAAAATAAATAAATAAAATCTTTAAAAAAAATAAAAAATAAACACTGAGCTGGGGAAGAGAATAGAATATTCAAATACTCTTAGGTGGGAATGAAGATATAAAAGGCCCATGAACTGAAGCATCCTGAGAGGTCATGAGGAATAAAATGAAGTCAGAGAGGAAAAGACAAACCAGATCATATAAGGGCTCATAGGCCTTGACAGGAATACAGATTTTATTCTAAGTGAATAATATTTTATAACATTTTATATAAAAGTGAATGGGAATTTGAAAAGCTCTTCTGTAATTTAACATACAGATCATGTTGTCCACATAAAACAAAACAGAAAATCGTGAGTAATCCATATAAAACTACAGTTTTATCCAGAATATGTATAAAAAGCCTCAATATTTTGCTATCATAAGAATGCAAGAAAGACCATTTTTTAGCAGTAATTATTTCTATCTTCTTAAGTACAAACACTATCAACCAAGTTTTTCAACTGAGGGCAATTATTAAATGATAGTCAACCAATGGACTTCTTAAGTAAGAGCATTTAGAATACTGAGGTTAGAGCATTCAGAATACTGACAATTCATGTCTAATCCATATATCTGTCTTGCTCATTGAATAAAAATAAAATATAATATTGAAATAAAATGTTATAAATATTATAAATATATATAATATATTTCCTAAAATTAAAATATTTATTATATTCATATAATCTCTCTTTCAAAACAGAGCCTCAATATTTCAATATAGCGATAAGGAACTAGTATCTGGATTACTGGTATTAGTGATTATAAAGAGTTGATGGCAACTTCCAAATTTAAATTTTACAAAAAAAGAATAAGTTAATAAGTAACATCCAAATGTAATCACTGCAATTTATTTTACACATTACAATTTCATTACATTGCGTAAACATTAAAATGGTACGGAAGTGAATGGCTAAATGAAGGTTTGTTATCCTAACAGAGTGATCTGGTGTGATTACTTCAATGAATACTTTTCCCTCATAAATTTGGTGAATCAAAATATGGAAATATTTTATATGTAAGTACAAAATGTTGTTGCTATAGTCATTCATAATGAAAAAATAGAGTTGCTAAGAATAGCCTAATAGTGTTCCTTTTTATTTCCACCAATGTATTAGACAGTAAAAAATTCAGTATCTAATTTTCAAATATTTGAAATCCTAATTCTTTTTAATAAAGTTTTTTCCATAAATGAGGAGCTTCTGCATTAAATTTGTATTGTTTTTAGTAAATCATATACTTCTATATTTTACAAGGAGAATATATTTAAATTTTCTTTCTTGAAAAAAGAATGTTCCAGGATTATATAAACTCTACTGAGAAACAAAATCTTCATATAACTGTGCCCATTATTAGAGCTCTAGATTTTCAGGTTTTTGTTTATTTATATCATATCATAAAGAATATTTTACTTAATGATAATGATTTATGTAGTTGACACACATATTTTTAAATGATAATCCCCAGTGTAGGCAAAGCATGGGAAAATGGGTATACCCAAACAGCGGCCCAAACTTTCTGAGCTTAATTTAAGGATATGTAATAAAAAGCCTTGAAACGTGCACACTTCAGTTCAATATTGAATTCTTACAATTTACTGAAGGGAATAATTCAGGATTTGGGAAATGTCTACCTAATAAGGATATGCATCTCAAAATTATTTATAAATATGTAGACAAATATAAGTCAAACCTAATTGTCCATGGAAGAGGGATTAGAATTGTTAAGTAAATTATGTTATGTCCAAAAGATAGTTTAGACAACAATAAAAACCACGTTATGGGCCCGGCCCAGTGGCACAAGCAGTTAAGTGCGCGTGCTCCACTGCGGCGGCCCAGGGTTCGCCGGTTTGGATCCGCGTGCGCACCGACGCACTGCTTGGCAAGCCATGCTGTGGCGGCATCCCATATAAAGTGGAGGAAGATGGACACGGATGTTAGCCCAGGGCCAGTCTTCCTCAGCAAAAAAAGAGGAGGATTGGCAGATGTTAGCACAGGGCTGATCTCCTCACAAAAAAAAAAAAAATGTAAAAAAAAATAAAAACCATGTTATAAAGGCATAGCCAATAATACAAGAAAATGTAGGAGTTGTGGTGGTATGTTAGGGAAATGATACCACATAATTTTTAAGACCAAAGCATCAGTTGTTTTCAGCTTCAAATGGTCCTGACTCTACCACCAATTAATCTTGTGATTTTGGAAACTATATTTAATTTATCTGAGTTTCAGATAACTCCTCTCTAAAATGATGATTGTGAAGATTTACCAAGACAGTCCATTTGAAAAATTTTGCAAGAGTCTAGTGCACGTATGTACACGCACACAAAATATGTTGACATAACTTTTTAAACTAAATATTTTTCAAGTAAATATTTGTATTGTACTTTTAAATTTTAAAGTAAAGCTTTGTATAGAAATAATGGAATAATATACAGCAAAAACATAAATCATGGTTATCTCTGAATAATAGGATTTAAACTATTTCCCATTCTCATATTTCTTACCTTCAACACATATTTTGTAAATCAAAAAAATATTACTTTAAAAGAATAAGTACTAAATAAAAAATAAAACTATATTACATATTATGTCAATGATTTCTACCAATTGTTTAAATATATTTTTAAGGCAAAGTAGTATACATTCTTTTTGACTATTTTTATTTATATCCATTGCTTCAATGAAAGAACACATACATTTTTAAAAGAATCAGATGAATAAATAATGCTTAAGACATTACAGTTTTGATCTTAATGTTTTGCTTTTTTTAAATATCTGAATTTCAAAAGACCAAAGGTTGCCAAGACAGACAGGCAAATACTTTGCTTTGCTTGATACTATTTTTTTTTCTATTTGTTATATCTGCCATCTTAGCTTAGTTAAAAATTGAAGAAAAAAACGTTATATTTGTCTTCACTAATTTTTTACTACTTGTGTTCAAAATGCTAAAACCATTTATTCCTCCAGTCAGCCGTATGTGCTGGTCATTAAAGAATGTGAGAAAGCCAGAGAATATTGTTTTCATCCAGTTCTTCCAAATACCAGGATAATGAGACTTCTGGCAAAAACAGTATTCTCAGTTATTCCTGTAGTCAGCACACCAAATAAATGTAGTGAATATCAACAATATGTGGGAAGTATTGCAAGAAAAATAACATTAGTCAGCTGTGCTAACTACTGGCAATCTTGCAGCTCCTGAGAGAAATATCTTGCCTGAACATTTGCATGCCACTTTTTCCTTTAAAATATATTAGAACCTCAGTTAATTTACTTGGTTCATATTTGGGTAAGAAATAAATATTCACCTATTTTAATCTGTGATTTTAAACAGCAGGCCTTCTCTCCGAACTTGAAAAATGTCCAATCACCCTAGCAGCAGGAATAATGGAATTTTAATATGGTATAGAAAAATGCATGAGATAATCTTATCCATCATTATACTCATGATAATGTGATAAAAATATGACTGATGTTAACAATGGCTTCAGCACCCCATGTCTCTCCATTCTATTTCATATTCCACTGTGGAAAAAAGGACAAATAGCTTTGTTTCTCCTGCTCTAGATTTTTAAGCATATTATCTTCTTATATAATATAGTCAGTGCTAGATAATCAATGAGGAAGAAAAGATAATTAAAGGAAGTCCACAAATAAATCTGAATAGAAATGTGTATCTTCCTACAGGAAATTCTATCACAGAGATCAAAAGTAACAAAAACTGTCAAATTTGGATTTTACACATATCTATCTTTCAGCAATGCTTTCCTACTGATTAATGCCATGGTTCAAATTTTGTATAATTTATAACTAGATAATATATCCTAAAATACATATTAATAATTGAAAAGTAAGACAGATTTATGTTTTACTTAAAAGAATCCAAATGTTTACATTCTTAGGATTTTTCACATGGTTGGAACTAAGAATATTAAACATGTGCCCTTTTGCCATTTAATGAACAGAATTTCACTTGGTAGGGGAGATTCCGGAAGCATGATGACCTGAACAAAAATGAAATAAATGTAGGGAGAAAAAATAAAATAAAACCATGAGTATCCATGAGTAAAAAATTAAGCAGATGAATTAAAAGAGAAGGTCATCATTGTGGATATCTGAACCAGCAGCCTAAATGAACACATGCAAGAAGTCCAAACTGAAGAAAAATGAAAGGAATGGAAATAATAAAGAAAAAGCTAAGAGAAGTGGAAAAGAGATCTAGGCAACCAATCTATCTATCATGCAAATAGAAGAATATTCCAGATGGAGAGACTATAACTAAACATATACTAGAAAGAAGTGCTCTTGAGCTGGAAAAAGATCAGAAATGGCCCTCACCTAGGCATATCCTGGTAAAACTCTTGAATTCCAAGAATAAATAAAGCTCTTACAAGCTTTGAGACACAATGAATATGTTGCATTCAAAGAAAAAAACAATCAGACTGGCTCTAGCCATCTCATCTGAAGACTAGAGGGGAGAAGACAGTGAGATAACATCCACAAAGCACTGAGAGACAAGACTGCCCCCCCAAGAGATAAAGATGCACTGTGTGGGGATGTGGAATACAAATGCTGAAAAAATACTCTTGAAACAGAAACCAAACAGAATATCAAAGGAAATTCTAATAAGAAATAATATATCTCTTAAAGTTGTATCAATATTATTCAGGAGGGTAGGAGA
The DNA here is from genome assembly GCF_057802395.1 of Ceratotherium simum simum. NCBI lineage: Eukaryota > Metazoa > Chordata > Mammalia > Perissodactyla > Rhinocerotidae > Ceratotherium > Ceratotherium simum. The sequence continues at coordinate 27,795,007 of NC_141900.1, forward strand.
AATAGGAAGAAACTATGTCTCTTACTGAGTACTGTTTGTTTGTATTTGGACACATATCCTTGACAATTCAATTATTTCCTTTCATTAATAATTGCCTTTATAAACATTAATCAAACTACTTCTTCTTTGATTAAAACTGAAAAACATAATATCAAATACCCTTAGCCTTGCTGGTTCTAACTCCAATTCTCCTTTCTCTCACCAACCCCAACTTCTCATAAGATAAAAATCCAGTTCCTTAAAAGGAGACACGCCCATAAGTATTTTTCCCCTCTCGGATGATGAGAACCTAATACAATGAAATGATTTTTCTATTTGAACAGAAAAGAAAACTAAAGCAACTGAGTCAGGATTTAATATACAAATCAAAATATCTGATTTAGTAATATTTGAACAGGTAACACTCAAAGCGAATCAGAAAAGGATACACCACTGTCATCAAGGGCACATGAGGCAGACCCTAGTCTTTCATTGGTTAATGTTAGTTGAATATTATCCAACTTTTAAGCAGTAGCTGTACCATACACGTGATTCTGCTTTTACGTACCATTAAGCCACCAAGAGTCTTCTAGAGCGCCCCGCTTCTTAAAATGCATACATTATTTTCCTTTTAAAACACTTTCACTAAACAGAGAAGAGGAAAATTACTATTGTCACACAAACACAACAAAAATGAACACTGCGAGCTCCCTCTGTAATGGACGCCTACTTATGTGGCAGTAAAACACTGGCAGATCATACGGATAATTCCCCTGTGTGTGTGCGGCTGAGAGGAAAACGATGGCCTGCCTTGACAGGAACTGCCTTTAAGTCTTTAAACTGTCCTCCTCCCAGTATTTATTCAGTGTGCCTTCTATGCAGCTGAGAAATGCTGTTTCAAATCGGTGAGCATGTCTGCAATACTTCAGGGAGAGCCGCAGAGGATCTTTGCGGTAACTAAAATGTGGTCAGTTTTTCCAGGGCAGGCATTAGGCGCCACTTGCTGCTTCTTAATAAGCTGATTTGGCTTCCAACAGCAATGGGGCAACTGGTGTGAAATGTCAGCTAAGGACTAGACACTACCACTTAGTGAAGAGAAATTTAATCACGGAAGTGCAGCAACATCAAGCGGCCCTGATTTTCCTGGCCAGAAGACTGGCAGACATTCAGCAACCCTGAAATTAAAGAAAGAGCTAGCCCCCTCCAAATTCTCCTAAGATAAGATCATTTTCAAAATTATAAAGCTCCAGGAAACAATTATTTGGGGGCAACGGAATGATAGTGGATACATGAAACATCTGTAAATTTTAGGAAAAATGAAAATTCTTGGCGTTTTCACTGGTTCTCTCTATCCTGCTAGACAAACTCAGCTGGCCTCCATGTTTCACCTTTCCCACTCCAGATGACTCTTTCTCTCCTTTAATGGACTAAGAGATCTTGCCTCTTTGGTTTTCTTTTTTTTTTTTTTGGTGAGGAATATTGGCCATGAGATAACATCTGTTGCCAACTTTCCTCTTTTTGCTTGAGGAAGATCATCCCTGAGCTACCATCTGCGCCAATTTTCCTCTACTCTGTATATATGGAACTGTGCCACAGCGTGGTTTGACGAGTGGTGTGTAGGTCTGTGCCCAGGATGCGAACCAGCAAACCCCAGCCCACCAAAGCGGAGCACATGAACTTAACCACTGTGCCACCAGACCGACCCCAAGATGTCCTGTCTTTTAACTACACACCATGCCCTGCATTTCTCACTATTTTATTTATTTATTCAAATTGCTTTTTCTTTGAGCAGACTGCCACATGCAGTCCCTCATTTGGATGTGTTTGGAGTCTTGAAAGCTTGAATACACTACTTTCTCCTACAAATGAACCTTGAGAGTTTATCTGGAAGTTCTAACAGGGGAGCACAGCTACTAGTTTACCCTTGAACGAAGACTGTCCTTATCGTCCTCCTCTTTGGGGGAATATCATCCTCTTTCACTGAGTGTGCAGCTTTGGCAGGGGTGCACATGGAGCTATGAGGGAGGAATTGGACACCACCAAGCCAACCAGATCAGCCAAACTAACCCTGGCGGTGACGGGGATGACAGATGTCACAGCCAGATGACCCTCACATCCAGTTTCTCACTATTTGTAATTAAAAGTTGGTTAATTTAGGAGCCGGCCCCATGGTGTAGTGGTTAAGTGTGCACACTCCGCTGCTGGTGGCCTGGGTTCAGATCCCGGGCGTGCACTGATGCACTGCTTGCCAGGCCATGCTGTGGTGGCGTCCCATATAAAGTGGAGGAAGATGGGCACGGATGTTAGCCCAGGGCCAGTCTTCCTCAGCAAAAAGAGGAGGATTGGCATGGATGTTAGCTCAGGGCTGATCTTCCTCACAAAAAAAAAAAAAAAAAGTTGGTTAATTTAGAGAGGATTACAGGGAAGATGGTAGAAGAGGAGGACTCTGAACTCACCTCCTTTCATGGACACAACAAATCTACAGCTACCCTTGGAAAAATTATGCCTGAAAGAGAACCAGATACTGGAAAAAAGAACCCCCACAAAAATGGACAGCTCTGACTGAGGGGAAAAAGGCAGAAATAACTTTCTAGAGAGGAAAAAGCCACATTCTAACTGCAGCGCTTCACAGCCAGGAGCAATCTTAAGCCACATAGGTGAGCTGCCCCAGGTTCCAATGCATGCAACAATTGTGTATTGCCACGCAAGGGTCCGGCCCCACCCAGCTGCACTCCTGAGAGAGCTGCCAACAGCCTCATAGGCCAGGGGCCTACATCAAATGTGAGCCCCTGAGCATAGCAACCAGCCATGCTGGGGGCCTACTCACCCAACAGCAAAACAGCAGCAGGTGTGTGCTATGAGGCCTTGCAGCCAACTGTGCTGCAGCTCCCCTCACCCAATAAAGTGATGAAAGGGAGCACAGCAGCCACACACAGCTGAGCCTTACAATAAGATGGCCAGGGGACAGCCTAGCCTTCCCATGCACCTGAGGTAAGAGCAATCCCACTACAACATTAGGACACACATAGCTCATACAGGGACACTCCTGGAACATTTGGAGCTGGTGAAGAGAAGGAAGGAGATTGCTGGGCCTTAAAAGGCATTTCTTACATAAAGCCACTTCTCCAAAATCAGGAGATGTAGGTGATCTACCTAATACATAGATATAAGCACAGACAAATAGGCAAAATGAGGAGACAAATGAGTATGGTGCAAATAAGAGAACAGGACAAATCCACAGAAAAAGAACTAAATGAAACACAGATAAACAATATACATGATAAAGAATACAAACTACTAGTCATAAGGATGCTCACTGATCTTGGGAGAAGAATGGATGAATTCACTGAGAACTTCAACAAAGAATTGGAAAATATAAAAAAGAAATGAAGAATACAGTAATGGAAATGAAAAATTCACTAGAGGGAATCAATAGCACAGTAGATGATGCAGAAGAATGGATCAGTGAGCTGGAAGAAAGACTAGAGGAAATCACCCAAGCTGAACAGATAAAAAAGAATTAAAAACAATGAGGACAGTCGAAGGGACCTCTGAGACAACATCAAGAACACGAACATCCACATTGTATAGGTCTCAGAAGGAGAAGAGAGAGACAAAGGTGCAGAGAATCTATTTGAAGAAATAATAGCTGAAAAATTCCCTAACCTAAGGAAGGAAACAGACATCCAGGTACAGGAAGCACAGAGAGCATCAAACAAGATGAACCCAAAGAGGCCCACACCAAAACACATTATAATTAAAATGGCAAGAACTACAGACAAAGAGAGAATCCTAAAAGCCACAAGAGAAAGGCAACAAATTACATATAAAGGAAATCCCATAAAGCTATCAGCTGACTTCTCAGCAGAAACCTAACAGGCCAGAAGGGAGTGGCATGATGTATTTAAAGTGCTGAAAGAAAAAAACCTACAGCCAAGAACACTCCACCCAGCAAGGTTATCATTCAGAATGGAAGGAGAGAGACAGAGTTTTCCACACAAGCACAAACTAAAGGAGTTTATCACCAAGAAACCAGCCTTACAAGAATTGTTAAAGGGACTTAAACTTAAGTGAAAAAGAAAAGACAAAAAATATGAAAAAGAAAATTATCAAATAAAAAACAAAATCACTGGTGAAGGCAGATATATGGTAAAGGTAGCAGATCAACCACCTATGACACTAATATGAAGGTCGAAAGACAAAACTACTAAAATTATCTATTTCCATAATAAGAGGTTAAGAGATAGACACACACACAAAAGAGGTTAAATATGATATCAAAAACATAAAATATGGAGGGTGGGGAGTAAAAGACTAGGGCTTTTGGCAAGAGGTCAAACTTAAGACACCATCAACGTAATATACATTGATAATTTACATAGGTTGATATATATGAACCTCATGGTAATCATAAACCAGAAACCTATAATAATACACAAAAAATAGAGAAAGGAACTCAAACATAATATGTAAAGAAAGCCATCCCACCACAAGGGAGGAGAGCACGACAGGAAGAAAGGAATAGAGAAGAACTACTGAAACACACAGAAAAAAAGTAAGAAAATGGCAATAAATACATGCTTATCAATAGCTGCTTTAAAAGTCAGTGGGCTAAATGCCCCCAATCAAAAGACACAGAGGGGCTGACTATATAAAAAACCAAGACCCATATATATGCTGCATACAGGAGACATACTTCAAACCTAAAGACACTCACAAACTGAAACTGAAAGGATGGAAAAAGATACTCCATGAAAATGGCAATGAAAAGAAAGCTGGTGTAGCAATACTTATATCAGACAAAACAGACTTTAAAACAAAAACTGTAACAAGAGACAAAGAAGGGCACTACATAATGAAAAAGGGAACAATCCAATGTGAGGATATAACACTTGTAAACATCTATGCACCCAACATACAGGCACCTAAATATATAAAGCAATTATTAATGGAAATAAAAAGAGAAAGAGACAGTAACACAATAACAGTAGGAGACTTTAACACTCCACTTACATCATTGGATAGATCATCCCAACAGAAGATCAATAGGGAAACACTGACTGTAAATGACACATTAGACCAGATGGACTTAGGAGATATCTACAGAGCATTCCAAACAAAAACTGCAGAATACACATTTTTTTCGAATGCATATGGAACATTCTCCAGGATAGATCACATATTAGGCCACAAAACAAGCCTCAATAAATTTAAGAAGACTGAAATAATACCAAGTATCTTTTCTGATCACAAAGGTATGAAACCATAAATCAACCACAAGAAGACTGGAAAAGCCACAGATATATGGAGATTAAACAAAATGCTACTGAACAACTATTGGGTTGATGAAGAAATCAAAGGAGAAATAAAAAAATACCTAGAGACAATGAAAATGAAAATACAACACACAAAATTTATCGGACACAGTAAAAGTGGTACTAAGGGGGAAGTTTATAGCAATACAGGTCTACCTCAACAAACAAGAAAAATCTCAAATGAACAATCTAACAGTGCATCTAAAGGAACTAGAAAAAGAAGAACAAACAAAGCCCCAAATCAGTAAAAGGGAGAAATGATAAAAACCAGAGAAGAAATAAGTGAAATACACACTAAAAAAAAATAGAAAAAATTAATGAAACTAAGAGCTAGTTCTTTGAAAACATAAACAAAATTGAGAAACCTTTAGCTAGACTCACCAAGAAAAAACGAGAGAAAGCTCAAGTAAATAAAATCAGGAATGAAAGAGGAGAGAGTACAACAGACATCTCAGAAATACAAAAGATTATAAGGGAATACTACAAAAAGCTATAGGCCAACAAACTGGTTAATCCAGAAGAAATGGATAAATTCTTAGAATCATACAACTTTTCAAAACTCAATCAAGAAAAAATACAGAATTTGACCATACCAATAACCAGTAAGATTGAAATAGTAACCAAAAACCTTCCAAAAAATAAAAGTCCAGGACCAGACGGCTTCCTTGGTGAATTCTACCAAACATTCAAAGAAGATTTAATACCTATTCTTTTCAAACTCTTCCAAAAATTGAAGAGGAAGGTAAGCTTCCTACCTCATTGTACGAGGCCAATGTTACCCTGATACCAAAACCATACAAGGAAAACACTAAAGAAGAAAATTACAGGCAAATATCCCTGATGAACACTGATGTAAAAATCCTCAACAAAATACTAGCAAATCAAACACTACAATACATTAAAAAGATCACACACCATGATCAAGTGGGATTTATTCCAGAGATGCAAGGAGGGGTCAACCTCCACAATTCAATCAAGACAATACACTACATTAACAAAATGAAGAATAAAAATCACATGATCATCTCAATAGATGCAGAGAAAGCATTTGACAAGATACAGCATCCATTAATGATAAAAAGTCTGAATAAAATTGGTATAGAAGGAAAGTACCTCAATAATAAAGGCCATATATAACAAACCCACAGCTAATATCATTTTCAATGGAGAAAAACTGAAAGCTATCCCTTTAGGAACAACAACCAGACAAGGATGCTCACTCTCACCACTCTTCTTTAACATAGTATTGGAAGTCCTAGCCAGAGCAATCAGGTAAGAAAAAGAAATAAAAGAGATCCAAATTGGAAAGGAAGAAGTGAAACTGTCACTATTTGCAGAAGACATGATCTTATATATAGAAAACCCTAAAGAATCCACCAAAAAACTATTAGAAATAATAAATGAATACACTAAAGTTGCAGGATACAAAATCGACATACAAAAAGCAGGTGCATTTCTATACACTAACAATGAAGTAACAGAAAGAGAAATTAAGAATACAATCTCATTCAAAATTGCAACAAAAAGAATAAAATACCTAGGAATAAACTTAACCAAAGAGGTGAAAGATCTGTACACTGAAAACTATAAAACATTGTTGAAAGAAATTGAAAAACACACAAAGAAATGGAAAGATATTCCATGCTCTTGGATTGGAAGAATTAACATAGTTAAAATGTCCATACTTTCTAAAGCAATCTACAGATTCAATGCAATCCCTATCAAAGTTCCAACAACATTTTTCACAGAAATAGAATAAAGAATCCAAAAATTTATATGGAACAACAAAAGACCCCAAATAGCCAAAGGAATCCTGAGAAAAAAGAAGAAAGCTGGAGGTATCACACTCTCTGATTTCAAAATATACTACAAAGCTATAGTAATCAAAACAGCATGGTACTGGCACAAAAACATACACACAGATCAATGGAACAGAATCGAGAGTCCAGAGATAAACCCACACATCTATTGACGGCTCATTTTCGACAAGCAAGCCAAGAACATACAATGCAGAAAAGAAAGTCTCTTCAATAAATTGTGTTGGGAAAACTGGACTGCAAATCAATGAAAGTAGACTATTATCTTATACCATACACAAAAATTAACTCAAAATGGATTAAAGACTTGAATGTAAGACCTGAAACCATGAAACTTCTAGAAGAAAATATAGGCAGTATGCTCTTCAACATCGGTCTTAGCAGCATATTTTCAAATACCATGACTGACCAGGAAAGGGAATCAAAACAAAAAATAAACAAATGGGACTACATCAAAATAAAAAGCTTCCGCACAGCAAAGGAAACCATCAACAAAAGGAAAAGACAACCTAACAATTGGAAGAGGATATTTGCAACCATATATCTGATAAGGGGTTAATCTCCAAAATATATAAAGAACTCATACATCTCAACAACAAAAAAGCAAACAACCCAATTAAAAAATGGGCAAAAGATCTGAACAGACATTTTTCCAAAGAAGATAACACAGATGGCCAACAGGCATATGAAAAGATGTTCAATATCACTAATTATTAAGGAAATGTAAATCAAAACTACAATGAGATATCACCTAACACCCGTGAAAATGGCTATAATTAACAAGACAAGAAATAACAAGCGTTGGAGATGATGTGTAGAAAAGGGAACTCTCATACACTGCTGGTGGGAATGCAAACTGATGCAGCCACCATGGAAAACAGTATGAAGATTCCTCAAAAAATTAAGAATAGAACTACCATATGATCCAGGTATTCCACTGCTGGGTATTTATCCAAAGAACATGGAAACCCGAATGTGTCAAGACATATGCACCCCTAAGTTCATTGCAGGATTATTCATAATAACCAAGACTTGGAAACAATCTAAGTTCCCATCAAGGGACGAGTGGATAAAGAAGATGTGGTATATGTACACAATAGAATACTACTCAGCTATAAAAAAAAAAGATGAAATCTTGCCATTTGCAACAACATAGATGGACCTTGAGGGTATTATGCTAAGTGAAATAAGTCAGAGGGAGAAAGTCAAATACCATATGATCTCACTCATAAATAGAAAATAAAAACAACAACAACAACAAACAAACGAACAAACACAGATACAGAGATTAGATTGGTGGTTGCCAGAGCAGAAGGGAGAAGGGAGGAAGAGGGCGAAAGGGGTGACTGGGCACATGTGTGTGGCGATGGATGGTAATTAGTCTTTGGGTGGTGAACATAATGTAGTCTAGACAGAAATTGAAATATAATGATGTACACCTGAAATTTGTATAATGTTGTAAATCAAGGTTACCTCAATAAAATAAAAAAGAAAAAGAAAAAGTTTTGGAAATAGGTAGTGGTAATGGTTGCGCAATATTGTGAAGGTAATTAATGCTACTGAATTGTACACTTAAAAATGGTTAAAGTGGCAAATTTTATGTTATAGATATTTTACCACAATAAAAAGAAAAAAAAGCCTAAAAATAAAAGTTGGTTAATAGAAGCATACCTTAGGTTTAGAACTTCAAGTGATCCACTTAACTCTGCATCTTTGCCTATAACCAATGCTTTAGGAGCTAATAAAATTTACTTTTTGAAATACCAACTAACCGAGCGGCATAATATCAAAAAAAAATTTGTTGGTTTCACTGGTTATAATAAGAGAGTGAATATCTGCATGGTATTTAAGCTCAAGTTTAAAAATAAGAACCATTCTAATTAGTTTGATCTTTGTACCATAACTGTATACGTTTTAATACCTAGACCAGAGTTCCACTAAAACACTCCCAAAATATATTCACTTATGGGTGTAAAAGCCCCAGCACAGTGTGTGGCTTGTAGATACTCTAGAACATTGGTTTTCACACACAAGCCCAAGTAATTACACTGAGCTTAATAAAAACTTTGGGATTTTATGATCTCTGTCTCCATCACCAGACAGCCACACATTTTATGTAACTATTTAATGCATGACCAATAGTAAGACTAGAGAATAGAAAGCCTAGACCCTCTGTCCTTTGTTCCCTCCATTCCTTCCTTCTCTTTCAGTCTTTCTCCCCTTTTATATACATCATAATTAAAATTAAAATAAGCTATCATTAGCACTTCTTTTGTACAGCACATCTTATATAATGATAAAACATGATGATATATAATCTTCTTTTGCAATAAATATACCAGTCCAGAATTACATGACCTTGGATAATATATTTAAAACTTTCTAATTCTAGACTTCCTCACCTTATCAAATTATATAAGAAGAAGAAGAAAAAGGTGAAGGAGGAGGAGGAAGAGGGAAAGGGGAAGAAGGGGGAGGAGGAGGAGGAAGAGGAAGAAATTATTAAATGGAATAATACGTGTAAAACAGTAGCGTGCCTAACACACAGTAAGTACAAGGCAAAGTGAGGAGAAATGCTGCTATAAAGCTTGGGAATTAAACGGATCTAGATTCAAATCCTTGGGCAAAATATCTCTATGAAATACAGATAATATTAATTCCAAGTGCAGAAGTAGGTTGCAAGCATTTAACAAGTAAATGCAAATAAAGTCCTTAGCATAGTGCCCAGTACTTAATAAATTATTATTACTATTATCTTTCTACATAAAGTGTTATATAAGAGATTTGCTATTTTAAAAACAACTTAATACTTAAACTAAAGATGTCATCCCTCTCTACTGAGAAATTATGAGGATTAACCTCATTTCAATGGATATAATTAATGAGTCAAAATATGGTTACTCATAAAGGCATCAGAAACTATATACTTTATTAATGCATTTTAATCTCAAGTTTAAAAAGGCCCGTTTGAGAGGGGAAAGTTGATGTATGCAAAGTCATTTTATGAAAAAGAACATTTCTGCAAAAGTCAAACTTGTTACTATGAAATGCAAGCAAAAATGGCTATTGAACAACCACATTTTAAAGAAATGCTCTAAGCACGTAAATACTATACTGAGTGATTTATTTAATTCTTTTCCTTTTTAAGAGGGCACATTATGTTGTTGTACTGGGGAAAAATGGCATAGGCAGTGATGTATAGGGGAATAAATTCTCTGTAAACCCTCTCCTAGAAAATGAGTCATTATTATTTATTACTGGACTTTTAAGTTGGCTGACCTAGAATTTTGATAAAAGACAGAGAAAACAATCAGAGGTGATTGGTTTGTCAGGCAACAATACACTAACATTTATAGGAGTAGCTTTAATTGGGGAGTAATGAGTCCTGGGACTTAATGAATAAATTAACCCGAGAAGAAGTAGACAGTCTTTTGTAACTAATGCCTTGGCTGTCAAGACACAATTTCGTTTTTGCTTTTAACTGGGCCTTAACGGTGTCAGTTGCCCTAGAATACAAGGTCTGCCAACAGCGCAATCACTCATGCACAGTGCAGAATGTTGGCATGCCGCCTGTGGCTGGGATAATACATGCAAGATAGACCATATGAGCTGGTATATGTAATCAGAGCTGCAACTCTTAGGCTGAGTATTTTTTTAAAATAAATCTGGAAGACAGATGTTTGCTCCAGCCAGCTCATTAATTTTGAACTGATTATGTTGCCAACAACAAAGGCACTAATCTGTAGAGAACAGTATGAGTTTTTAACATTATTGTAATAATTAAAATATATCTCTCGTTTAAAATTAAGTCTTGCTTACAGAACCATATTTAGCTTATTATACTGGGCCAAATGCAACCTGGTGACTCCTACCTACGTTATTCAGAAGCCCTGTTATTTAAAAAGAAATAATGAAAAGGGAGAGAAGGAATTAGTGGAAAGATTAAAGAATATCATTTCCTTAAAAGAAAAAAATAATGCCCCATATGATTTTTGACTCAACCATTCCATTTATATGACTTAATCCTAATAAAATAATCCAAAGTGTTCCCATAAGTAAAGATGTGTGTTGTCACTGTTGTTGTTGTTTCTGTCTACGAGACGATACGTGTTAACTAAAGTTATGGTGGTAATCATTTCACAATATATGTTGTCAAATAATTATGCCATACACCTTCAACTTATATAGTGCTGTATGTCAACTATATCTCAATAAAACTGGAATAAAAATGTTTCCCATAAGTAAAGATGTGATATAAACAATATTAGTATTGTCTATATAAAAAATATAGACAAACTAAATGGCTAACAATAGGACACTGGTTAAATAAACAATGTATTCATATAATGGAATACTACAAAACTGTTAAAAAGAATTAGATACGTTAATATCCAGTGACAGAAAAATCTCATGAAATATTGGTAAATAACACACACACACATGTGATAGTCCTAAACGGTAGTCACCAAACTGTAAAAGGTAGTTTTTCTCTGGATGGTGGACTCAGAGAATGTTTGTTTTCATCTTATACTACAATTCTGAATTGTTTAAATTATTTACAAGGATATACTTTTATATTTATCAACATAAGTATAAAATACATCAGAATCCTCTAACATACATTCGTTTCATCTAACATACAACCCACAGAGAATAAAGCAGTTCTCACTGTAATTGGATCACATGCAAATAAAAATAGTTAACTGCAGTGATACTGTGCTTTCTCAGAGTACTCCCTTATGAAAGCACCACCTTCAATTCTGGCCTCTACGTTTTAAGAAAGTTGGAAAACAAATATTTGATAATTTCAAGAATACAAAATGAAAAAGGAATAGAAAACACGTCTACATAAAAAAATTTGGGGCCGGCCCAGTGGCACAAGTGGTTAAGTGCATGCACTCCGCTGTGGCAGCCCGGGGTTCACCTGTTCGGATCCCGGGCGCGCACTGACGCTCCTCTTGTCAGGCCATGCTGTGGCGCATCCCATATAAAGTAGAGGAAGATGGGCACGGACGTTAGCCCAGGGCCAGCCTCCCTCAGCAAAAAAGAGGAGGATTGGTATCGGATGTTAGTTCAGGGCTGGTCTTCCTCACAAAAAAAAAAAAAAGAAAAGAAAATTAAAGAAATCAGTGTTCATTTGAGTATAGAGCTACAGTATATTGTGGAAAAGCATAGGCTTTAGAAGAGTCAGGGATACCTGGGTTTAAAACATCTTATACCTGACACTCTTGAGTTAGATGGCTTTGGCCTTATTAGGTAACACCTCTCATCTTCAGACACAATAACATACCTACCTCATAAGATTGTACTGAAGATTAAATTTGATAACATGTATAAAGCATTTAACACAATGTCTGGCAATAATAATTGCTCAGCAACTGAAAATCATCATTATTTGCCAAGAATGCTAAGCTATGGTGAGTTGATGATGGCTCCTACCACCTCCAACACACTACACACACACACAAATACAAAATGAGATATTCTCATAAGGAGAATGCTAATCAAATTTTAACACACATAGGGGACAGAAAGTAAAATAGGTTTAAGTTAGACAAGGACATGAATGTCAGAAATAATTTCTTGAAAACCAAGCTAAGCAACAATAATAAGATGTTACAATTGTGGAAGTTTCATCACTAAAAATATTTGAGAAAAGAACTAACTCCCTAACCTTGGTGGTACAGACATTTACCTGCCTGAGAGGAGAAGACCAGAAAAATGAATTCCCAAAATTCCTTCAAGATTTATAATTCTATGATATTTTAATTAAATTAACAGGGCATTCCATCATTCTAATGGTAAATCGTGAAAGAAGATTTTAAGGAAAGCACAGACAGCTCATCTTTGCAAATGTAGTTCTTGATTTTACAAGGTCTAAAAAATTATGGAGAATAGATTCAAAAGAACTGTGTATACAACAAAGCTGGGATTGTCTTGGGTATCTCACAAATGGCTTTTGCCTGCATGTTACTCAATAAAAGTTAGAAAATGAATTCACAGAGGAAGGTTTAGAGTTTATGTAATTCTGTGGGAAGATAATAAGTGATTAATGGGGGAAAGGAAAAACTAAACATCAACAGATTAAAAAACTAAAGTTACCATTTAGGAATCAAAACACTAGTTGAAGTTCAACTCTATAAATGGCTAAAACAGTGTTTACCATTAGCAGACTTACTTGATCAGATTGTCTCTAAATTTATGGCATGCTATGAAGTTCTATCTAAAGAGTCCATTATGTGAATCAAAGAGGGTGGCCTTGGATTAGCACTGTTTCTCTATATTTATTTTTATACAACACACCATTTACTAGCACATTCAGATCAGAACATTTCTATTGTTCTGTTGGTACAAATTTGCAATTTTGTAAAACAGGAAGTGAAATGAAATATGGATTGTTTTTTGCCTCACTTTGGGATTATGTTTTAACAATCATTATAGGTTTCATAGACGCCCAAGTCACCAGGTAACGTTCGATGACTATCATCATAGAAACAGCACTGTACAAGTGGTTAAGAATCCCAAGTTCATTTCCAGCTTTGCCACTAATCTCCTGTGTGCAAGGGCTGGACTGCTTCATGGATGTGGGATCTGTGCAGTTGGATAGGGCCCTTCACTCAGATGGACCCCACAACTGGTTTAATGCTCTGCTGCTGCCATCTCAAAATTCTTAATCACTTTTTAAGAAGGGCCTCACATTTCATTTTGCACTGGGCCCCACAAATTATGTGGTCATTCCTGCCTAAGTGAGCTTTGCAAGTCACTTCACATACCTACATTCTCATTTTCCTTAATGTAATCAACAAACCAAACAGTCCCTTTTATCCTAATTTTTGCAAGTGCTGTGTTATCAGAACATACATTATCTTTGCCAAATTGTCAACACAGTAAAGCTTTTGTTGATACTTTAAATATTACTTTCTGATCCTATAGAATTAAGTCAACTCATGGCTATGAGAATCAAATTTCCAAAAGAGGTATCTTTTATTACAGAGAGACTATCATTGTTGCTGGACACTTTTCCTTGTCTGAATATCTTCCACTAAAAAATTAGGTGCACTATACCATTAATTGTGCTCTCTATCTTAAAGGTATCTTTGGGAACTACTGTTTTCAAAAGCATCTTTGTTCAGACACGTAGTACAGACACTACTTCAAGGAGTCGGGGAGGGAGAAAGTACACTCAAGCACTGAGCGATTTACAACAGAAAGTGTTGTTTAAAAACACTTCACGGCTAACCTTTAAATGACATATTAATCAGAACAGAATGTTATAAAAATTAAAAGGCTGAGTGTGGTGAAGCATGGCAGCACAGTTGCAGATGTATGCATCTGTGTCCTTCTTAGTGTAACAGAAGAGTTCCTAAACACAGCACCTCGTGTTTCACCACCCCTCCTGTTTGCCCCCCCCTTCCTATCATTATAATTACTTTAGATTTAAAATCCATAAAGATGCTACTCAAGTGTGTAACCTGAGAGAGGAAATGTGGTGGTGTATCTAGAGATTTCCATTTAACACATTAACAAATGGCTTCAAGAAACATAGGCATCTCCCATGTAATCCAGTTATCTGCTTCAGAAACATCAGATGTTCTGAGTGAAAATTGTGATAGCCTACCATTTATTATGTTAAATGGCAAAAATATGTAATGTATTTGTATCAATCCATACCCCCAATTAACTTTTTAAAATCTAAGTAAAACGGTAAAATATACACATCAAACGCTAAAGTGCATCGAAAATTGTAAAAAACTCTCATATTAGAGAGTAAAGTACTATAAACATCACTTCCTAACGAACAAAACTGTTAAAAGACAGGTGTTTGCAGGCCCTGCTTGGCCTCTCAGTGCCAGCAGAAAACATGCACATCGCCTTGGTTGGCACCTGGCCTGCTTTTCAAATCATCTACATATGATTCTGATGTTCTACTAATTGTATTTGGAGTTAAATCAAGACTCTTCCCAGAGAACGCATTGTTAAAAACTACTGAGTTTGGAAGTTGTAAAAGCAATTAGTTGCCTTATAAGTGTCAGCCAAGGCACAAGAAACAAAACCATCTTATTGGGAGATTGGTCTATTATGTGAAAATTGGATTTCAAAAATCAAGAGGCTATCTACTGTGAAACCATTAACTAGAAAGACATTCTGTAGGTTACATATGTCTATATTTTATTTAGTAGGTAAACTATGCTCTAGGTAGGTTTTAGATGCTACAGGGCAAATAAACTAGATGAAGATGCCAACTTTATAGGACTTAAATCCAATGGTAGGATGGGACCCCATTAAAGGCATAATTAGTGTGGCTTACTTGGTTACAATAGTTATGTGTCCTCTGTACAGAGAGATCTGAGTTGACTGCACAAATAACAGATAAATATATTTTGGCTAAGATTATTGAGATGTCATGGAGGTGAGAAACATGGTGCATACAGCTAAAAGCTAGATAACCTAAAAACAAGAATTCAAGCCCAAATCTCTCACTCTGTATAACACTTGGTCAAGACCTTTAATCTTTCTATGTTTCAGCCAATGTCCTGTGAAGATTATAGGAGTTAATGTTGTAAGTTCTTAAACTAATAAGAGGCTGCACTGGGAAAACCAAGTACTTTAAATATACTTAAGTGGGTTTGAATTATTTGCTAGCTGGATAAAATTGGACAAATTTTTAAATTCTCTGAACTTTTACTTTCTCATCTGTAAAATGAGAACAATTATACCTATTTTTCAGAATAGAAATGTATTAAAAATATATGGAAAGAGCCTAGCAAGTGCTTGGACCATAGCAGACATTCAATAAAGGCTAATTATTAATTTGGTCCTTACTATTAAAACTCCAAAAACTTTCACTCTTCTCCATTTAAGTAACCTGCTCACTCACTCATGCCTGAACCTTGTTATCACCCAGAACTCTTAATTTCTTAAATTTCTATCATTTACCACAATTTCTTGTTTCTCCACTGTTCCCTATAAACTTACACTTTACCCACATAAAATGTCTACTCTGTTGAATTTATGATTCTTGACCATTACCAGACCCTATCTATCATGGTTCATGATTTCAAATATTTCAACTATTGTTTACTAATTCTTAAGTATTGTTGATATTTATAAAATCTACTCTGCCAATCTTCAATCCAAGATGGATCAAAAGTCCTTTCATTCTACTACTGTTCATATGGTGCAAGCTTTGTTAGAGAAAGCTGATTTGATTATGCATGTAATCGTTATATTGAAGCAGTAGAACTCTCTCTAAAAAACCAAAAGAAAGCAACATTTTCCTTTCTCTTCTCTGCTTTTTTAAAATGAATTTTCTCTAGACTTTCTTCCCGAAAACTCACATTAAATCTTGAAAAGGTCTTGATGTAGACACTAGCTGGCTGGATACACATTTTAATTAAGAGTACCACGATTTTGTACAGAGAGGCAATGGTCCAGCTCAAAACTACATTTCTTATTCCCCCTCGCAGCCAGGAGTTATCCAGCGAGATGGACACGGAAATAACAGAACGGGTCTTCTGGAAATCTCTTCAACTACCTACCTCCAGGTTTCTTGTTACACGAGAGAAAATAAACCTGTAATCTGTTTAAATCACCCTTTAGTTGGCTTGTCTATTAATCATATTTGAACACAACTGTAAGCCTTACAGGTTCCATAACTTTTCCATTCCCCACTGCATATACAACTTTTATACCTAAAAATGATCTCAGCTAATCAATTAAAATATCTAATCTGGGTTAAAAATGAAAAGTCCAATGTTAATCTAAAATTCATTTGTAATCCCATTACCAGCTCGGTACGGCTTCAGGCTAAGAAACTTCAGGAGATTGAGTTTAAGGAGTGTAGTAGACTTCTATTTCCACTCTCTGAGTTTCTCCTCCTGATCCCATCTTGACCCCACTTACTAGCTCACAGGTGGTGATTTCAGCAATGGCACTATGGAACTATGGCCAGCTGTATGGTGATTACAGCTGGCAATGGAAGGCCTTTTCTTGACTGTAATTATGTGTTGGTAATCTCTGGAATTGGTGAATGTTCAACACTGACTTGTTCCTCTCTTGGGATGCTTTCCTGCATTGTTTGAAGACATCCAGTTCATCCAACTGCAATGTCACACTTCTGGCTGCCAGTTACACCCACCCCCACTCAGTTCCCATGTGAAAGTGTATATCTACCCTCTTTCTGCTGAACTGGCTTTGCTCCTGGCAGGAAGCCCTATTAGATCAAGTCCCAGACCAGCTTTATCCCTTAAGGCCCACCTCTGCTTTGATTTGTGTAGAGGCTTACACCCAATGAAGCCACCTTTCACTGCTCAGTCACGAGGCAGGCATGTCTAGCCTCAGGACTTCACTTTTAGCATCCACGGGCACGTATCAAATCTAAATAAATAAAAGAAGTCAACTTTGCGAAACAAAGAGTGGATTATCTAGTCCCTTTACCACTCAAACTCAAAGGGAAATATTAAGCAATCTGAAAGACATTTATACTAAGATTAAAGAGAAGGGTAAGCACACTTTTCTTTTGGGAAAGCAGAAGTAGCACAATATTCCATCCTTTTTCCAAAGTAATTTTTCTCTTGTTCTCTTCAACCTGGATAAATTTATGCCTTCAAGGTAGATTTTGAACTAATGTTCAAAACATACACACACACACACACACACACACACACGCACACGCACACACACAACTTTCATACAGCTCTTTCAAATTCATATGTAGCTTAAGACCTCACTTCTAAAAAATGAGGATGGGGGCCTGCCTCGTGGTTTAGCGGTTAAGTGCGCACGCTCCGCTACTGGAGGCCCAGGTTCAGATCATGGGCGTGCACCGACACACCACTTGTCGGGCCATGCTACGGCGGCGTCCCACATATAGCAACTACAAGGATGTGCAACTAGGACATACAACTATCTACTGGGGCTTTGGGGAGAAAAAGGAGGAGGATCGGCAATAGATGTTAGCTCAGGGCCAGTATTCCTCAGCTAAAAGAGGAGGATTAGCATGGATGTTAGCTCAGGGCTGATCTTCCTCATAAATAAATAAATAAATAAATAAATAAATAAATAAATAAATAAATAAAATTAGCCTTAAAAAATGAAGATATTTTATATCTTCTGTTTTTTTTTCCATGTTAGGAAGGCCCTAGATTTTATCAGTCATTTCACTTACCCATAGCAGACACCTTTCACTTTTTTTTACTTTGCTCCCACAAATCTTGAGAACGGTCCTCAAGACTTCCACAGCCCCTTCATTCTTTGCATATAATATCAACTTCTACTTTATCAAGAGAAAAGTAGTCTTCCAGTGTGACTTTCAAATTTTCTCTATCTGAAAATGAAATTGTCTTTATTCATATTTAATACCCCTTCTGTCTCAAGTGAAAGATACCACCATCTTTTCAAAGATAAATTGTATCACTCTGATCTTCTCTGTGTCTGCTTTTTCTGGAATCATTCTTCAACATTCAGATTTTTTTTCTTATTTTCAAGTTTCAGATTCCTTCTCTTCTATCTATAAGCATGCTTACATATCTTCCACTCTCAAAAACAAACACAAAAGAAAAACAAAGTCTTTAGTAGTACTCCATGTTTCTCTTTCACTGTCCTACCAAACTTCGTGAAAACGCAAACAAATTTCTTGCCAGTTTCTCACTTCTCACTTCCCTCTTTAACACTGCAGTCTTTATTCTGTTCCAATACATTCTAATGAATCTGTTCTCACAAAAGTAAACCAATGACTCCTAAAACCCAAATACAATACATTTTTAATTTTTCCTTGAGTCTCTGAAGAATTTCACATTTCTTCCTGGATGTCCTTGTCACTTCTTTGGACCTAATTCTCTCATATTTCTTCCTATATTTCTGAGTTAAAATCTCTAGAGATGAAGTCTAGAAAAGTGCATTTTTAGCAAACTCTATAGGCATTGTTGACAAATGTGAAAGATAGAGAACTACTGGTCTAAGAGCTAAAGAAACTTAAGAAAACAATTTGGTTAAACAACAATGATCTAGTCATTACAGAAAAAAAAACCTACTGTAATAGTCATTTGAAAACATTTGTCATTTTCTCCCTTTCATTATCAAATCATAAGTTGAATATGAACACTGAATTAAGATTTGGGGCATATTACAGCATTTAAAGCTTTTAATAGATTAGAGCAGTTTTAATTAAAGTTAGCAGGACAACCAGAGGGAGACAGAATTCACCACAACTGGAAAGTGTCACTACAAAAATTTGTTTACTATAAACTTGATTCTATTTTCTTTGAGCAAAATGTTTAGAGAATTTCATTTACTCAGCAGATCCCCTTGGTTCTAGTGGCTGGTGAAGAATGAGACCACTGGTTTCATCCACCTCCATCTTTCAGGAGGCACCACTGGAGGTTGGATTGCTTTGTTGAAAAGCTTTCTCCCATGAACTGTTCATTAACATTCACAGATTTTTCAGCCTAGTTCAGGCTGAAATAAATGTTAATAATAATGTTAAATGATTGGTTTTATTTGCTTCTAAACACTGCTTAAGAATAATCCAACAATGTTAGCAGGATAATCATAATATGGAGCCAGTTTCTGAGACATAGATATAGCAAGTGTCAGTAAAACAGTCCTTTAGCAGATATATCTTCGAAATAGAATGGCTGAAATTACCAGTGTGAGCTTAGAGGGAAAAAAATAGATTTGGAAACAGAAGTCCTAAAACGGAATTCCACTACAACCTCATGTTATCTGTGCAGTCTTAGACAAGAACCTTGGGCCTCTCTGAGTTTTCTCATTTATAAAACAAGAGTGAATAGATGTTTAATGTGCCTGTTTCAAAGGATTTCTCTAAAAGCACAGTGCATATGAATCATCAGAATCATACCATGTTTTTATATAATCACAAAAACAAAACAAAACCAAATAAACAACTATTTGAGTGCAAAAGGCTGTTTTGCTATCAAAGAGATGGTTTTAGGGCAAAAGCAACCAATTTTTTTGTTTTAATCAATTTCTCTTTCAGCGCTTCCTAAGGCTAGTTGATAGAGTAGATGAAAGACCATACCACAAAAAGAATATGAATAAAAAGTCAAAATAAATACTGAAATTGAAAAAGAAAATACCGGTAGAAGTAGTTTACAGTTAAACATATAACGAAACCAGAGATAAGCATAAAGCAATAAAATACGTTATATTTTAGTTTTTAATCAAAAGGCTATAAAAGATAGAATTAAAAATTTAATGTTCGAATACCTAAAATCTGTGTACACGCATGCACAATAAAAATTATTGCAGATACTGAAAAGTAATCCTTCCACTAAAAAAATAAATCTCTAGTTCCTTTCCTTTTAAAAACAGATGAATTATCAAACACAAACTGTTAGATTACTTCTTGAGTAGATATGTAAAAAAAACCCAGTTCAATATTATAGATTTTTACATCTATAATATGTCTTCAAAGATATCTTAGATTGATAACCTTGGTACTGAAAAAATAATAAAAGTTTTAAATTTTTCAGATTCAAATAAAAATAAAATTTTTCAATATTACATATTTTATTTCACTGAATCATTTTTTGAAAATGGTTAATTGATATAGAATTCATTGAAAAACTCATAGCATTCCAGAATATTCTATTAACTGGAACATCCAATTCTTATTCAGTCTGAATAAACAGTAGTTTACAGCACACTAACTAGCCCTCTTTTCTTCTTGGTTATGACTGTACACTTCTTCAGGCCAAAGGATATATTTGTGTAACAGGTAAGAACGAAAACTTGAAGTCAGACACACCTACACACCTGAATTTGAATCCTCTTACATTCTTGCTACTCAAAGTATTAGTCTTTGTACCAGGAGTATCAGCATCACCTGGGAGCTTATTAGATATGTAGTATCTCTGGCTGGATCTAGTACATAAAAATCTGCATTTTAACAACAGCCACGAGTGAACTACACGCACATTAAAGTTTGAGAAGCACTGGCATACACTGCTTATTAAATTTGTTTCTTTGGGCCAGTTAAAGTCATCCTCAAAGACCCAGTTTCCTCATTGAAAAATGAGACTAATAATGGTGTCTAGTGCATAGTATTATTGTGAGAAATAATCAAATAATGCCACTTAGTAAACACTCAATACGGTTTAACTGATATTAAATTTTATGATCTACCTCAAATTTGTATATTCAAAATATCTTCCAGTATATTTATTTATGAAATTACATTGATACCCCACCCAGATAAATTGAAGCTCCTGTAATCCAGAAGTCTCCCCGAATATAAGCCTATAACCAAAACAGAAATAAATTAATAATGCCATCTTGCATTCTATTTTTGAAGAATGAAAAAAGTTAAATAAAAGATTTAGTTTGAAAACAAACATGAATCTTTCTCCCTGACATAAACTGTAATTCTACATTTAATTAGTCATGGTGTCTTCTGTATTCTGCCATCATGCACTACAGATAGTCACTGATCCCCCATAGGACTCAAAGAATGCACCAGGTGTCTTGAGCTTCAATTCCAAATCACAAAAAAGAAAGTCTCAACAGGCTACTATTTTAATCCAGTTAAAGTCAGATACGTCGTATTTCACTCTAGGTCCTTTTTTCAAGGGACTTTGATGTTCATATTACCTGCTTCTTACATCCGGAAGAAAACGTAAACTGATAAAAATCAATATAAATGGAATCATTTTCAGATATCATAAGTGAATATTAATCACTTATTTGAAAGCATCTCATTTTTATTAGATAAACTTTTATTGAAAACACATATTACATCTCTAAATAATGCTTAAAAATGGTATTCACGTACCCAAAAATGAAGATAATAATGTTTTGCATCTTCCAGTCATTAAGGCTTTTCTTACCATGGATTACTCATTTATGTATTTTTTTTTTTTATTAAATGTTTCAACTTCTGGCAAAATGGCATACCAAATACTTCAAAAGACACTCCTGTTACATGACAACAAGATCCTGGATATTTTAAGAAACATAAAGATTTATTCATAAGTGCCCCAAAAAACAAGGAAAATTCCTCAGTGACAAGATATACATAAAATATAGTAAGCTAAAAATCTTAATGGTGAGTGGTAAGTAAACAGGAAATTCAGAGTTGTCCTGGAACAAAAACCAGTAACAGTGCTGAGACCCATAGAATATAAAGGAGCTAAACTTCAGCTCTGGCATTATATCTAACAAAAGATATGTAAGAATTTTACAAAGAAATTTTAAAACTATATTGAATGGCATAAAAAAATTGCTAAATGGAAAGAATATCATGTTACAAATAGAAAGACAAAATATCATAATGGTATTAATTCTTCCCAATTCAGTCTAAGTCAATGTAATACCAATCAAAATCCCAGTAAAGATTTTCTTGGATAATAACATGCGGAATCTTAAATTTAGATAAAATGTGAAGATTCAAGAATATTCAAGATCCTTCTGAAGAATATGATGAGGGACTGGGCCTACCAATATCTAGCTTGATAATTGAAGCTCACTGGCGGAAGTCAAAGTATTTAAAATAAATGGTCCTGAGAAAATTGGTTAGAAAAAAATTTAATTTGGATTGCAGCCTAAAACTATATACTGATATTAGTTGCAGGTAGATTAAATAAATCTGAAAGACATAGAATCTTTTAGAATAAAATATATAAAAAATGTTTATATCCTCAGGGTGGGGAAGGATTTCTTAAACAAAACACACAATCCAAAGTACTAATAATTTTTTTAAAAGTTGACTTTGGGGCCGGCCCGCTGGCACAAGCAGTTAAGTGCGTGCGCTACACTGCGGCAGCCTGGGGTTTGCAGGTTCAGATCCCCAGTCCGCACTGACACACTGCTTGTCGAGCCGTGCTGTGGCGGCGTCCCATATAAAGTAGAGGAAGGTGGGCACAGATATTAGCTCAGAGCCAGTCTTCCTCAGCAAAAAGAGGAGGATTGGCATCGGATGCTGACTTTGACGGTATTAAAATTAAGAACTTATTTTATTAAAATACACCATAAAGACAACGAAAAGACAAGTCACAAACTGGAAAAAGATATTTGCATCATATATAACTTAAATGAATTATCATCATAAATACATAACCTACAAATCAATTAAAAAATAAAAATGTAAAATGTGTAGGGGCCGGCCCGGTGGCGCAAGCGGTTAAGTGCGCACTTTCTGCTGCAGCGGCCCAGGATTCGCCGGTTCGGATCCCGGGTGCGCACCGACGCACCGCTTGTTAAGCCATGCTGTGGTGGCGTCCCATATAAAATAGAGGAAGATGGGCATGGATGTTAGCTCAGGGCCAGTCTTCCTCAGCAAAAAAGAGGAGGATTGGCATTGGATGTTAGCTCAGGGCTGGTCCTCCTCACAAAAAATAAAAATAAAAAAAATAAATAAATAAAAAAATAAAAATGTGTAAAAGATATGAACAGATATTTCACTAAAGAGGAAACAAGAATGGTGAATGAATATAAAATAAGATGTCTACCTCATTAGGGATAAGCAGAGGTACCATTTTACACCCATCTGATTGCCTATAATTAAGAAATCTGACATTGCCATTTATTGGCCAGAATATGGACCAATAGGGACGCATATATCATTAGTGGAAGTCTAAATTGATAACTATTCTGGAAAACAATTGTCATACTTTTGTTAGGCTGACTTTGTGAAGTCAGTAATCCAACAGTCTAGTAATTCTACTATCATGTATTGATGCTACAGATATTCTTGCACATGTGTACCAGGAGAGTTGTTCAAGAAAATTTAGCAGCACTATTCTTAGTAGCACCCATCAGGAAACAATCCAAAGAATAATTTACCAACAGAGAATAAATCAATAAATTGAGATATATCTTCATAAAATAATATATAACTATAAATAAAAATGAATTAAAACTAAGTACAGGGGCCGCCCCGTGGCTTAGCAGTTAAGTGCGTGTGCTCCGCTACTGGCGGCCCGGGTTCAGATCTTGGGCGCGCACCGATGCACCGCTTCTCCGGCCATGCTGAGGCCGCGTCCCACATACAGCAACTAGAAGGATGTGCAACTATGACATACAACTATCTACTGGGGCTTTGGGGAAAAAAAGAGAAAAAAGGGAGGAGGATGGGCAATAGATGTTAGCTCAGAGCCGGTCTTCCTCAGCAAAAAAAGAGGAGGATTAGCACAATGTTAGCTCAGGACTGATCTTCCTCACAAAAAAAAAAAACTAAGTACATACATCCAGATAAATCATACACACATTACGTTGATGGAAGAAAGCAAGTCTTTCTATGACGACTACCTACAATATAATGTGATTTAATAAAGCTGAAAAACAAGCAAACTAACAAATATCTTGTTTGGCAAAATATTTATGTGAAGTATAACTATTTTTAAAAGACAAAGAATTAGTAATCACACATCTAGCGTATTGGCCACCTCTCGCAAGGAGGCAGAATGATGGAATAGGAGAGGACTACAAAGGCAGCTTTAGGGGTGCTGGCAATATTTGTGGGTTTTATACTGCATGGTAAATTTAAACATTATTGTAATGCATCATAACGTACATATGTATAAAAAGATGTATGTACCAAATACACTATTCCTACGTATCAAAATTGCCTAATACAAAAAATGAACAAGTAATTAGAAATAAGCTAAGTGATTTTTGGGGGTTCACAATGAAATCACGCTATTTCATCTTTTATGAACATATTTGATGAACACAGTTTCCAAGGTAAAGAAAACATATGAAAACCTCCAAATAAAGCATGAAAAATAAATAATAAATAAGTAATGGAAAATCATAAAATGAGCAGATCCAATTTAAACTCACCACCAGGGCTTTAGATCTGTTGCTTAGAAGTTTCTCAATATCCCTGGCTGCAATTTCCACCAGCTGGCGTGCATTATTTGGTTCCACAGTATACAAATCTTGGTATTTCTCGTAAATCTAAACGAAGGGAAAAGAAAATTAATAAGAACAATAATTACTTATTTGGCTCATAAGTTCACATTAGTATGTATTGAAACCCATAAACAATTGATTAGAAAGACCCACCCTTTCCTTTCTTCATCTTGATCTTTTTGGAGTTTAGATGTGTCAAAAACATATATATAAATATAAATTTGCTATAAGATCACCATCTTCGCCAAAACACTATGTCACGTTAACAGGCTGTAAGACATCTTGTACCACAATGGTTTGTGTATGCAATTTTGTGACTTGAAGTTGTACTCCCCAACCTCAAAACCTGGTATTAACTGCCATCAGCAGTTTAAAGAAAAAAGGAGT